>NC_054386.1:215000-337500 GCF_017654675.1 Xenopus laevis
GGTATTCTGTTATGGTTTTTATGGTGTAATTTTTATTTCTAAATTACACTGTTTACACTGCAAATAATTCACTCCACAATATAAAATTTCATTTCTGAACCAGCAAGTGTATTTTTTTTTTTAACTTTTAATATTGGTGTGTAGGTGCATCTCAGGTCATTTTGCCTGGTCATGTGCTTTCAGAAAGAGCCAGCACTTTAGGATGGAACTGCTTTCTGGCAGGCTGTGGTTTCTCCTACTCAGTGTAAATGAATGTGTCTCAATGGGACCTGGATTTTACTATTGAGTGCTGTTCTTAGATCTTCCAGGCAGCATGTACAAAAACATGCACATAAATAGGGATAAAGTGAATCCACTTTTTTGGGTTTTGCCCAATTCCCGAAACATTCATAAAATATTTGGATAATCCAAGCCCTAATTTACATATGCAAATCCTTCCCAAACAGACATTGTTCTAGGCTGCTGGGGCGGGGAAGGGAGGGGGGATGATATCACTCCAACTTGAAGTGCAGCAGTAAGGGCAGAGACACAGCCAGATTCAGGGAAATTATTGCCCGGCGACAAATCTCCTCTTCTTTGGGGCGACTAATCTCCCTGAACTGTCTTCCCGCTGGCTAGAATGACAATCGCGGCCGGGATGACACTCGAAGCACTTCATTTTCCGAAGTTGCCTCATGAGGAAACTTCGGGGGACTTCGGAAAATGAAGCGCTCCGATTGCCATCCCACCTGCGATTTTCATTCTAGCCAGCAAGAAGGCAGTTCGGGGAGATTAGTTGCCTGAAGTAAAGGAGATTTGTTGCCGGGTGACTAATCTCCCCCGAATCTGTGCGTGACTGGGAGCAGCTGGGAAAATGACAATATGTCGAGTTCAATGTCAGATTTCAAAATTAAATATAAAAAAATCTGTTTGCTCTTTTGAGAAATGGATTTCAGTGCAGAATTCAGCTGGAACAGCACTATTAACTGATGTGTTTTGAAAAAAACATGTTTTCCCATGACAGTATCCCTTTCAGTTATGTTTTTGTGGAGTTCCCCTTTAATTAAACCTAATAAGCTTGTTTTGTCTCCAAGTTAGATTAATTCTATCTTGGTTAGGATAAAGTACAAGGTACGGTCTTATTATTACAGGGAAGAATGAAATCATTACAAAAAAAATGAAAATTGAGTCTATATGAAATGGCCTTCTTCTAAATGAGAGCTTTCTGGATAACAGTTTGCAGATAGTGGATTCCATACCTGTATATGGCTGCTTGTCTGTGTGATAGCAGTACATTTTGGGGATAGGCATTTTACCCACTATTCTCTTAGTATGTGTCACATGGTTTAAGTATATTGCCCACAAAAAAATGGCATTTATTACACCTCAATAAATAAACATGCCACAAAAGTGTCAAAATGCAAGGTGTGTGTGTGTGTGTGTGTGTGTGTGTGTGTGTGTGTGTGTGTGTGTGTGTGTGTGTGTGTGTGTGTGTGTGTGTGTGTGTGTGTGTGTGTGTGTGTGTGTGTGTGTGTGTGTGTGTGTGTGTGTGTGTGTGTGTGTGTGTGTTGCTTCTCATCTTTCATGTTGTGCATTTCATCACTCCCGTACTGTGTATTGATGCGTTTTGCACCATGAATAAGCCCTTTTTTATTTGAATATCTGTTTAAAAGAGAGTACTATGCACTATTTTGTCTTAGACGGTGTATAGACTGTGAGAGGACTCCACTGTGAGTCACAGGTAAGGAAAGACAATTGGTGAAGTCTAGTATTTCACTTGCTGAAACATTGCTAATTAAAGGAAAACTATACCCCCAAAAATCTATCGCATAAAACAGCCCAAAAGTAAAACGCTGCTTCAGCTAAATTAATTGTTTACATAAAAAAATAAAAATGTTGCCTGTCTTGAATGCTACTGCAAAACAGCAGGGTAAACATTGTGGTTTCACACTTAAAGGGGTTGTTCACCTTCAAACACCTAGTTGTTTTCAGATAGTTCATGATTTTTTTTTTTCCAATTGCTTTTTATTTTCTATGTGTGACTGTTTATTTAATATTGAATTTCAAAGTTTCATTTTTCATAGGGGTGCACCGAATCCACTGTTTGGGATTTGGCCGAATCACCGAATCCTTGGTGAAAGATTCGGCCGAATACCGAACCAAATCCAAATCCTAATTTGCTTTTGCAAATTAGGGGCAGGAAAGGAAAAAGTGGAAAAAACTCTTCTTTTGTAACGTTATTTCCCTACCCACCCCTAATTTACATATGCAAATTAGGATTCAGAACGGCCAGGCACAAGGATTCGGCCGAATCCTGGTGAAAAAGGTAGATTCCCGAACTGAATCCTGAATTTGGTGCATCCCTAATTTTTCACCTTCTAAAGCACCTCTCGGAGGGGGGGTCGCCGACCTTTTAAACTGTTCTAAATTAATAAATTTAGTTGATACATTTCATTAGGCAGCTGTTAGAATTGATACAATAGTTACTAATATTCCAGAGATGCTGCTGAGAAATGTATCAACTAAATGTAGCAAATGGTAACAGTCTGCACCTGAATTACTGAGCTGCCAGACTGAAACACCCAAGACAGGAACATTCAACTTTTAACTTAGATTTTGAAAAAACTGTAAAAAATTAAAAATGTTAAGTGAAAAAGAAGTCTTTATATCTGGGGAACACTCTGAAAACAACTGTACTGAAGAAAATGTTTGGAAGGTGAACAACCCTTCATTCTGCATCTTTCAGCTTTTGAGGTCAGCCCAAATGTTAGGCCATTAAGACCCGTCTGTCAGCCCTCCTGGATTTTTAGGGAGTCCAATAGATTTTTTTTACCCCCAGCAGGGTGGGTAGAATGAGGGCCTAAGATCACCTGCTTCAGGCATGGGTGATTGACATGTCTGCTAAGAGGGGCCTTAGCCTAAAACATCATAACATCCATGCTATAGTGAGTCATTAGAGTTACTCCTGCTGCAAATATAATTGTGTGTGGCCTCCAGCATATGGGTGACTGGTGGGTAATTGTAACCCTTCTGGAGTAAATGTGCCCCACTCTTGGAGTGCACTAATTGGCAGCTGTACAGTGGAAGGCTGTGAGTCTCACTTGTTTGTGCTAGGAGATGTAGAGAAGGGCAAACTCCTGTGACTATTGTGTGAGTCCATAGAGTGAGGTCATAGTTGGCTTTGTGTAGCCAGGAGTGTGTGTGTGGGGTAGGGGGGGAGCAGCCTAATCATCACTTCCCAGGGCCAAGCCTGACTCCCTATATTGTCGTCTCTTTCCTTTCTGCTGTGCTACCAGGGGCTTTGCCACCTCTTCTCTCACACACATACTCTAACACACACACTACCTGTAAACATACACAGCCTGTATTTATTAGGAGAGCGCATAAAATAGACTTAAAATTGCATCCATCAGTGTACCATTCAGAAAAGCACTTGTGTCTACAAACAATCCTGCCGCGTCACATGAATGCCAGCGAGTCCTGGAATTCACAACAACCATGAGGAGAATTTGCTCCCGTTGCATGTTGCACCTACTCACACAACTGATTGGCAATTGCTCCCACAACACAACTGATGCCATTTACATTCACAGCAATGCAGTACAAACCATTAAGTGCTAGTTTCCTATGAAACAAGGGAAAGTTGTGCTCACCACTAATTTTTAAAATCATTAGGCGGGGGTGCAATGAGTTTGTGACCACAAATACATATGGAAAAATACAAAATTCCTCTGCACTCAACCCATTATCAATATATTTAAGACAGCGACATTTTGTGCATACTGCTACTGAAAAATGCCTTACCCTTTAAACAACACAGGGATTGTTTGTCCATATATTGCAATATATTTAAGCTGAACAACTGCGTCACACTCATCCCCGATATGGCCAGTCCTACGCTTAATTTTCATCTGATTCATTAAGAATTCTATTGCTTCCTTATACATTTTACAAAGGGACTTAGTTTTACCCGCAACTTACTTGCTGCTTTCAAAGTAAAACTGTTGTAGCTCCCACCCTTCCCAGCTATAGTCAGGTGATCCCACTGGTGTCTAATAAAAGGGCAGCCAAGTTTGGGAGTTTTACTTTGAAAGCAGCAAGTAAGTTGCGGGTAACACTTAGTCCCTTTGTAAAATGTATAATGAAGCAACAGAATTCTTAATGAATCAGATGAAAATTAAGCGTAGGACTGGCCAGATATGGGATGAGTGTGACGTAGTTGTTCAGCTTAAATATATTGCAATATATGGACAAACAATCCCTGTTTTGTTTAAAGGGTAAGGCATTTTTCAGTAGCAGTAGCACAAGACTTGCTGTGCTATGAATGTTTATATGAAATCCTGGGTTGCTCACCATATAATGGTGATTGCAGAAACAACCACTTCAAAGTCTCTATGGAACTTACACCCAGTTGTTTGTGGTGAACCCCATCAGATCTGTTCTTTTTGCTATATTTTAAACTGTTACGTGTCAGCGTGGCACGTTCATTTTCATCTTGTGCTTCTTTTCCACGTGCAGTCCTACATAAACCCCCAGGCTGTGAGAGAGAAAACAAATACAATAGGCTATATAGTATTGTACCAAAATACAAACGGCATCCAGGGAATAGTGTGTTTCATCCAGTGATACATCAGTGCAACTCGAATCCCTTTAGCCTTCCTGCAGCACAGGTAAAGGGAATGCAGCACAACCATACTTTTTCAGTGTTACTGTTACTTTTAACAACTGTGTAGAAGTGAATCTTCATTTCAGCTTGGTTTACCCTTAAAGCTGTGTGGAAGGTATCCCGGTCCTACAGATCCATGCTGCTTGTCAGTCCATTGGTGTTGCTTTGTGTGCTACTCGTCCATACTTTTTACAGACCTACTGGCAGCCTTGATTTCCTCTCTTCTCACCAAGTTCTATGCTTCTTATGTGCCATCATTCTGGGATCCTTTGCTGCTCTCTTGTGCCCATTGTTGTTCTTAAATATTTTCTCTTTTTTAGTCTCCTTTTATTGTTCTCTTTTCTTTCAGCCCATCCGTATTCACGATGCTTTCTGTGGGCTGGCTCTCAATCAGCCAATCGGGGGTCTGCAGGTGATTGAAGGTATTCCCCTCTTGGAGGAAAAGGTGGATGGAATGGCTAGTGTAGCAGCTTATAGCTACAATGAGCATTCTGTGGTCTTTGTGGGCACCCGTGCAGGAACACTGAAAAAGGTAAAGTTAAACAGAGTGTACTAGACGGTACAGTGAGCAAAAGAACTTTCTTACTCTCTGACAAGAGGAAAAAGACACATCTTCCAGGCAGTTCAACAGAAGACCCTGCTTTTCTTAGTGTTTGCTTTTTTCAACAAACAGGAGGGTACCCGCAGCCTCCTTCTACAATGAGCTCCTACTTGTGGGTACCCACCCTTTTGGAGGGCTTTTTTATATCATTGCTCATCTACACTGACAGCAGGCCTGACCAGAGAAAAAGGAATTCTCATAGGCCTAAACTGTCAGTCCCAACCAGGAGGATTAGTTTGGTTAGAGGAAATTGCTCCTTTGCTTTTGTTTTTTTCTTTTGTCTCTTGATTTTGCCCCGGGCAGCTGCCTATTCCTAGTTTCAATGCAATCATCACATGAAGAGATTTATGGGGTCAGAAGGAGAAACTAAGTAGAATGTGTTCTAAAATGGTTGTAACCGATTGCATTCTGCATACCTGTTGTAGAGGCAGCTCAATGTGGCCGCCTATGTGCCGGAGAGAGGCAAATGCATAAGGATGAGATTAACTGACTGTACAGCAAGATGTGATTAAAAGAGGAGGAGAGGCCAGTGGGGTGGAAAAGAGAGGTCTTGGCAAGAAACCAATGACAATTTTTATTGATTGGCCTTCACCTTGGCTGGGGAAAGGACAGTGAATATATCATCTCTTGTCATAAATCCCGAGTCTCGCAATACTGGCAGCTTAATTAGCAGGAGCCTAAGGCCCACTCCATCTAGCATTGAGCTGCTTTGTGTGTTCAGTTACATTTCTGTGCATGAAAAACTTGTTCAATTAGAGACAGTGAAGGGCCATAATTCCACTGGTTCTGTAATAACCGAACTGTGGTTATAGCAACAATGCAGGGTACAAGAGTCAGGCAGTAGTAGTACCCTGCTCTATCCCATAGTTTAGGCTGCAATGTAGAACACATACTTTTGAGCAAAATGCCCATGTTACTCCCCACTAAAACTATACTTGGTTTTTCCCTGCTCTGTCCGTTTGCTGCCCTGAGCCTATTCCATTTACATGGTGTGAGGCATGGGCTTCACCAGACTGGAGTGTTTCTGTCCTAAGTGCACAAGACTGCTGGCAACAAGCTTGTCTGAGATTCCTGGCAATCACATGAACAGGACACCAGGGAAAATGGCCCCTTATAGGAATATGAAATCACTTTATATAGGAGACTCCGTTGTAGGTAGGGTTGCTACCTTTTTTTGGAAAAAAATACCGGCCTTTCTAAATATTTATCTTTTTTCCCTATTAACATTGAGATCAGCCATCATTTTTACCGGCTAGGGCGGTAAAATACCAGCCAAGTGGCAACCCTAGTTGTAGGCCATACCATAGCCAGACCCTTAAAAGAATGGCAGTTCCAAAGTCAGGGCAACTAAAGGGGAGTTTTTGTTTAGTTGCCTGTTTAATTATGAGGGTTACTTTATAGTGTTGCTAATAACAGGGCTTGTAGCGTCTTGTTTCTCTGCTTTGGTAAGTTTTTGGTAAGTTTTTATGTAAGCCTAACCAGATAAGTTCAAATAAAAAGAAGGGTATAATACTGATTAAACCTGTTGGGGATTGAGTACAGTACATAAATTGGTGTCATGGTTGTGTAAAATCAGGAGATACTGACAGACTCGCACATTGCAGGTTAGGTAAGGCAAACCAATGGCACAAATAGTGGTTTCCACTAAAAAATGCAAACACAAGTACTTTCTGGCTGAAATCTGCCTGATCGTATTCATTCCTGCACAAACAGGATAGGAGCAGGTTTGATTGGATAAACCACTGTATGTACCATTCACTTTAGTCTTGTTGTGTAGCCATCATGGGAAGAAGAGCATATTACATTGAGTTTGCAGTAGGCAAACTGTTTGGGAAGACAGTTGAGCACTTTTTACAGGGAAAGGAATAGTAATTGTGTACTTTGGTTAAGCCCTCAGATCAGCTTCATACAAACGGTATTCTTCTCCCCCATCTGTTCTACCCTTCCTCCATGTAAGAGCTCTTGTTTTTGCCTCTGCAGATCCGTGTGAATAGCCCCACAGATGTTGCCCTTTATGAGAGTGTTCCAGTGGTTATAGGAAAGCCGATCCTCAGAGACATGGTATTCAGCCCTGACTGGCAGTCCATATACATCCTGAGTGAGAAACAGGTGAGACAGCGGTAGAGAAGCAATGAGTATGTAAATTAGAAAGGCCATGACAATAGGCAGAATCTCCTGGATAGATGTGGCAGAAGAGCTCTGAATATGTCATGGGAAGTATAACAGGCAGACTCTCCTAGAGAGATGGGGCAGAGAAGTTTTGAATGTCTGTGAAATAGTGTGCACCCCTTCCTGTTAAATGTATGTATGACTTGGAACTGTGAATCTCATCCTAAAGGTGAGCAAAGTTCCTGTTGAAAGTTGCCAGCAATACAACTCGTGCATTTCTTGCCTGGGATCTGGAGACCCACATTGTGGTTGGTGTGTCCTACACAACAGGTAAGAGTATTTCTTTGAAAGTCAATGTCACTGAGAAGTCTTAATGTGTAGTAGGGGGGTGACTCTGTTGCTAGGACTGGTGAAACTTTTCCCACATTTTAAAAGACGGGGGCAAAGATCTCCACTATCCGTGTGCATGTGTTACATTCCCACAATGCTTCTTCTACAAACAAAATTACAGTTCACTTATCTTCAGTGTAAGTAAATAACAGGCAACCCTAAAGTTGTAGAATTTCTGTCATTTTCAACAAATTAAAAAGCTAATGTTTATCCAACAACAACAAACAGACTGTAGCTCACTGTTATTGGCAGTTCTCTGTTCTCTTTGAACACTTTTTGGCTCTGTACTTAGAGCAGAGAGAGCTTCCAGACCTCACCTCTATTTAGGTACAGGTGCCCAGGTAGACAGGCCTCTGTGGGGCTCCTTATAGGGTTCTGGGAGGGCTATACACAAGTAGGCTGTACAGTACTGTATGTAACACACACACACACACACAATCTCAATATTCAGTCATTGCTAAGGTCTGGAGTGCATAATGCAGAGACATTTGTCCTGTGTGCTGAGCCTCCCAGATGTGGCCTTTGGTCTGATTTATATTGGCATGCAGATTTAGAGTGAAGAGTTGCTTTTCTCCATATTTCAGTATGTAGGAGAAGGGGGCTGTGAGGAATGTGTGAATAATGTAAGGAAAGTGCTCTGTGTCTGTTCCCTTGCAGCAGGATTGATGTGTCTTCCTCTTCCCGTCAGCTAAAGGGAAAATAAATACCCCTTTATGACATGAGCTCATTTAGTTGGGTTTATGTATTAAAGGTGCATAAACACTATCTGAACTCCACTCTATTTATTGTAAACTGATGGATTCTGAGATTCTGGTGGAGTCCCTCTCCTTTAAAGAGTATTGTGTTCCATCCACTATGGAAAGCAGAGAGACCCTTCAAGTCCTAGACTTTATCACTTTTTAGTGGAACAAAGGGAGGTAGGAGTTGCAAATATAGTGGTAGTGATGAACTTAAATAATACGCAGTGGGTTGCTGCAAAAAGGTGCTGTTTATTTTAGGTAGGAGTTGCATTGCTCTCTTAGTATAAGGGACCTTGAGCTCCGCTTTAGTGGTATCCCCCCCCCACAACATTCCACTTTATATAGGGACTTATGGGAAAAGTACTGTGAAATTGTATGAATTCTCCCACATATTGGTCCAATTAAAGGTTTCATTCATTCTACAGCATCTTTGTCTGCTAACTTGGCCAATCCACCACTGCAATATGAATGATGCCTCTATAGCATTAGCAAACAGCAGCACATTTCTAATCCCATTAGGATCGGCTTAAATCCAGTTTAGAAAAGTTTTATCCCCTGGGTGTACTCAGTCTGCACATACATGCACTCAATGACTCTGTCCCACATCACAGCTCTCCTGTTTGCATGTTCTGTTGGGTTAATCTGCCAGCAAACCCAAAGTGGTATAATGGGGGAAAGAATGGGAGCTGGTAATTACTACAGCCCAGCATCTCTACAGCAAAGTCCTACCTCGTACAGCTGTGATAGCTTGCAGATAGATTTATCTCTGTCTCCTATAGATCTCTCTCCCACCATATTCTCTCCCCTATACATCTGACTCCTTTTATTCTCACTGCTGCCTGTCTCTTATAGAGCTTCCCTCTTTGTTCCTAACACCCCTTCTTCTCTACATCTCTTCCTTCCTTCCTACTGTCTGTCTCCTATAGATCTGACTCATTTCATTCTCACTGCTGCCTGTCTCTTATAGAGCTTTCCTCTTTGTTCCTAACTGCCTTTCTCCTATACATCTCTTTCTTCCTTCCTACTGTCAGTCACCTTATAGATCTGACTTCCTTCTATGCCTCCTAAACATCTTTCTATCCTCTCTCTCTCTGCTATAGATGTTTCTGTTTTCTGTCTACTATAGATCTCTCTCCCTTCATTCTGTCTTTTGCCTATATAGATATACCCTCATTCCCTTTCTATCTTCTCTAGATCATCCCATCATTATACTCTGCTATAGCTCTTTCTCCCTTCATTCCCCTTTCTCTCTGTCTCCTATAGATCTTTTACTTCATTCCCTTGTTCATGTCTCTCTCATCTTTCCATACTGTCTATCTCTCACATATTTCTTGCTCTAATAGATCTATTGTCTATTTCCTTAGTGTATCGGTCTCCCCCATAAACCTTTTGTACCCTCTGTCATAAAATCTCTTTACTTCATTCCCTAATGTCTCCCTTTTGCTTTACTACTATCACTCTTCTATAAATCTCGCTTCCTTTTATTGCCTGCTGTCCCTCTTTTTGTCTGCCTCCCCCACTTCAGCTGCCCACCCTTTACACTTGCTCATTTCTGTACAGCCTCTGCTGTAAAACTCATTCATTTTTCCCTTTCTATCCCCTTTCTCCCTGCTCAGTGCAATAAATAGCAGATTCTCTCCCTCCCCCTGTTGCTGACTGGGTTTCACCTCTTCTGTGTACAGCAACGTGGCCCCAGCCGCAGGGCCCTGCCAACAGCTCTGCAAACTGTCACTTGGGGGCTTTTCTTCGATCATAATGAGCCCTTCTCCAGTGTCCACTCTCCTCCCCCCTTTTCCATCCTCCTTCCCAGTCAAAAGGAGGCAGTGTAAAATTGACTTGCCTTAAGGGGGAAACAAAGACAAAAGTCCTCACATTTTGTGTGCCCAAAGCTGTTACTGTGAAGCAGCATGGCTGGGTGGGTGCAGTTCCTATAAACAAGCTGAATTCCTCTAGAAACCCAAGCCTTCCCCAGATATAATGAATATATTATAAGCTACGTATTACAGAATGGCTGAAAGATCAACCTTTTCCCACTTCAAAGTTCAAATGGTGTAATTGCTAGACTGCTTCTTTTGATAATTATCCCCTGTTCTGATTTATGGTCCTGATCTGTAGAACAATTAATATGCTGTTAAATGAAACATCCTGAATGAATGAAATGCTTTTCTGATCTCTGGCACCCAGGCCTTTCCTCTGCTTGCAGTGTCTGTGCTTTCCTCTTTGCTTTCTAGTACTCTGCTCCATGTACCTGTGTTTCCATTGTGACTGCTGTACACAATAATCACCAGTTACCTGGGCTACACTCACTGTATGTAACAAAATGGGCTCCAGGTGCACAAGCCTCACACCCAGTGCTGGGCAGCCACATTGCGCCTAGGGTTGCCACTTAGCGAGCGGCTGTACACCTGTGTCAGCACCCGCTTAACTTTTTTCAATGGTGGACTAGGGGTAGGCTACTTATGAGGTATGTGCCTGGCACCCCCCAAGCTTTGCACCCTGTGCCTTTTCTGCCTACCCCTAGTTCCGGCCCTGCTCAGACCATACTTTTCTCATTATTTAGCAGACTGAACAAACCAGACCATCACACTGTAAAAGGCTTTTTATTGAAGAAAATAAACATTCCTTACTCACTTAGCAGGCAGGTTTAGTTCTCCTTTACTTGTGTCCCCAGTCAGTGCTGGATGTTTAAAATATGGAATGAAATGGTTTACTTAAAGAACAATCTCCCCATTCTTTCCCAGCACTTCCATGTTTTCCCCATGTTCTTTGTTTTCCTCTAATGGCTTCAGGAAGCATTTCAATGTGGGGATGAGATGGTTTATTTTCCGTTGTATGCAAAGTTGGAGTGTGTGTGTGTGTGGTGTGGGGGGGGGGAGTCTATCTGATAGTAGTATGAATGTTATAGTGTGTTCCTAGCAACTTTTCAGTTATCTTTTGTTTTTGCCTTCCTCTTTGTCTCCTTCGGGTTATCACATGGGGGCGACAAACCCTGGCAGCCACCCCTCCCTGCAATTCTGTTATTACTTTGCCTTAATTTTTTTTGTGTTCAGGCATTTCTTATTCATATCCCATCCACTTGTAGGAACCACTGCCTTTTTGCTAGGGTTAATTGGACACCATTGAACAAAATGCAAAATCACTTAAAAAATGGACTCCTTTGTGAAACTATAGCTCACCAAGATACCTGGTAAAAGCATGTTGGACCCAGGTAAAAGTGGGCCCTCCTGCTTTATTATAACTATATTTGGGTCTTGTGCGTGTAAGAAGTTTAATAAAAGAGTAAGTAAGGAGAAGAGGAGAGTGGGCTTTTTAGGGGCCCCCTGGCATCCCAATCCAATGCTGCTTTTAAATACTGTGTAGCCCTTTGCAAAGAGCCAGTGTCTTCCTAAACATTTCTTTTGTGCTTTGTCCTAGGAAAGGAATGCGGTGCCTGGGATTAGTGCTGTTATTTTAGTGTGCTTGCCTAATAATAATCTGCTAAACACATAGCCTTTATTCTGCCCACCCAATAATATCCTAGGAAATGATGGCTGGGGCTGATGCATATGTTTAGGGGAAAAAAAATACATTTCTCCATGTCGGGTTGGGGGACACAGGAGATAGTGGGGTACAGCTAATGCCACTAGGAGGCAGGACACAACAGAATAATAAAAAAGGTGACTCCTCCTTGGCTGGCTATACCCCCCAGCAGTAGGCGGAGCCTGAATCAGTTTTTTGTTGTGTCTTAAGGGTTTAGGACTTTCTCTCGCTTATTCCTACAAATTACACTTACACCTGCTGCAAGGGGGACACTGGCATCAGACACACACATCTCTGTGCCTCCACCACATCGCTGACACCCCTGACTCCCTCCTTCACGGCTCTCCCATAGCAGGGCATCCATATCAGGTACTATCCAGCCTTATTAAAGGGGTTTTTTCCCGGGCTAACCATGTCAGAGGGAGCCAGTGAGGGTATTTTCTCCAGGGGATCATCTACCTCCTCTGTTAAAATATTTAGCCTGCGCCAGATGTCGCAAAAGGCTACCTGGGGGTCCCAAAGAACCCATATGCTCAAAATGTAAACCGGCCTTACAGGCTTCTGAACCCCAAAGCTCTGCTCCCCACCCAGATGGACCAGGCCACACAAGCAGTTGCTCCTCCTACCCAGGGAGACCCTTCAGCTACGCAAGCCTCTTTGGAATGGGCGACCCACCTAGCCACGGGAATTCCCAAGTTAGCCCTCTCCTTGGACAAACTCCTTTCCTGACTGGAAAATCCTAGGCTAAGGGTTCCAAAACTCCCCGAACCCTTCTTCCCCTCCACCAGAATTGGAAGGGGAACCTTATCTCTCATTATCATCACTACATTTTCAGACTGCACAGAGGACGAATCTCCAAAATTTTCTTCTGTAGCTGTCGATTCTCTGATCTCTTCCGTCCTAGAGATGCTCAACCTACAGGAAACTGAAGAGAACACCAATTCCTCAAAGGCTCTTTTCAAATGAAACGGCAGATCTTCACCAACCTTTCCAGCTCACTCCCAGCTTGAGCAGATTATTCAAAAGGAATGGGACAAGCTCGAGCGGCGTTTTCAACCAAATTGTAGATTCCTAAAGCTTTATCCTTTTCCAGCGGATTCAGCTGAAAAATGGTCCTCTCCACCCTCTGTCTAAGAACAGCCCTACCAAAATCATCAGTCAAGCGACAGGGGGCAAGAGCACACTACTTCCACAGCCAAAGACCCTCTCTTCATGTCGCAGAGGAAAGTTTTTTTTTCGTCCCTCACAAAACAAAAGCACCAGGTCCTCCCCTCCACGACACACCCCCTACAGCAGAGGACGTTTTGGAGGCAAGCCCAGATCCACTTGGCAAAAACGCAAGCCCTCCTCCAGACCTGCGGACAAATCAACCTCTGCATGACTTGGTACTTCCCCCTTCAGACCAGGGAACCCTAGGAGGAAGACTTCAACATTTTGCTGATACCTGGCTCTCCATTACACAGGACTCCTGGATACACAAGGTAGTGTCACAAGGCTACCACCTAGAATTTTCCTCACGGCCCCCTCATCGTTTCTTCATGTCCAGACTCCCTCGGGAACCAGCCAAACAAAGGCCTTTCGTCTCATGATCTAGCACCTTATTCTGACAGGAATGATCACACCAAACCCACCAGGGGAACTATTCAAAGGGTACTACTCCAACCTCTTAGTTGTTCCCAAGAAGGATGGGTCTGTTCGTCCTATACTAGACCTAAAGGGACTCGACAAATTCATAAGGCCTCGAAGATTCAAGATGGAGTCCCTCAGATCCATCATTGCAACGATGAGCAAGGGCCAATACTTGACATCCCTCGATATCAAGGAGGCCTATCTCCACGTCCCCATTTTCCCTCCACATTGGAAATACTTGCGCTTTGCCTTCCAAAATCTTCACTATCAATTCACAGCCCTTCTCTTCTGCCTCATCTCAGCCCCCAAATCTTCACGAAGATCATGGCAGCGGCCACTGCAGTCATCAGAAACGAGGGAATATCAATTACTCCCCATATCAACTACCTGTTAATCAAAGAACCCTCCCTCGCAGCAGCCCAACTCTGCCTGCAATTCCTCATGTCCAAGCTATAGGAGCTCGGATGGTGCATTAACCTCGAAAAGTCGTCTCTGATCCCCAGCCAATCCATGATCTTTGTGGGAATGCAGTTCAACACGAGGACTCACTACCACAAGACAAGATAACGAGATTACAAAGTCTCGTGAACACATTACTAACCAAGCCAACCCATTCGGCCAGACACTGCATGAAGGTCCTAGAGGTCATGGTGTCGACCATAGAAGCGGTTCCATTTGCCCAGCATCACCTCAGAGATCTGCAGTGGAACATTCTGATGTCCTGGAAACGGAAGTCCCTACTAAAAGAGATTTGTCTATCACAAAAGACTCAAACATCCCTTCTTTGGTGGTCAAACTCCCACCATCTCTCCGCAGGAAAACCCCTAGGAGAACCTCAATGGCATCTCCTAACGACGGGCGCAAGCCTGTTCGGATGGGGAGCAGTGTTAGAGGGACGCTCAGCTCAGGGCAGGTGGTCCCAGAAGGAACGCTGCTTACCAATCAACCTGCTTTAAATCCGAGCAATTCACCTAGGCCTGACTCACTGGCAACAGGACTTGTCCGGCCAAGCTGTGAAGATACAGTCGGACAATGCCACAGCAGTGGCTTACATCATTCATCAAGGCAGCACAAGAAGCAGAGGTGCCCAAAGAGAAGCCTGCCTCATCCTTCAATAGTCGGAGAAACATCATGCCCAACTGTCAGCTATATACATCCCAGGCCTTCAGAACTGGGAGGCAGACTTCCTCGGCCGTCAAACCGATCATGCACCAAAGGGGCATGCCAGACGTCGACCTCATGGCAACAAGAAAAAATCGAAAGGTGCCGGCCTTCTTTGCCCATTACCGAGACCTGCTAGTGCTGGAAGCAGATGCTCTCGCAGCTCCCTGGAACTTCAGGCTAGCCTACGCCTTCCCTCTACTTCCCCTGATACCCTCGCTCAGGAAGTTACAGAGGGAGCACAGCACACTGATCCTCATAGCTCCCAAGTGGCCTCGACGCACCTAATACTCGGGCCTCTTCAATCTTTCCATAGTGGAACCATGGACTCTGCCTCCTCGTCCAGAGCTACTACTACTCATGTCTAGCCAATCTGAACTTGACTGTGTGGCTCTTGAGACCAAGATCCTAAAGAAGAAGGGTTTCTCTGATGCAGTAATTAGCACCATGCGGGCAGCAAGAAAACCTATATCCTGGTGCCTACGTCATAAGAGGAACTTTGAAGTGCTATCAGTAAATTTAACCTCAAGGAAGGTTTAGCCTTGGGCCTCTCACTAGGATCCCTAAAATCCCAGACTTCAGCCCTTTCCGTACTCTTCCAAAAGAGACTGGCTCTCCTTCCGGACGTCAAGACTCTCTTCCAAGGGGTAGCACACGTAGCTCCCCCACTTAGGCCACCAGCGCCCTCATGGGACCGGACACTGGAGCTTAAAGCATTACAAAACCACCCTTCGAGCCAATGGCCTCGGTCTCTTATCCAGTGGAAGACAGTTTTCCTCCTGGCAATAGCCTCAGCCAGGCGTGTCTCTGAGCTCTCCGCCTTATTGTGCAAGTCTCCCTTTCTCATCTTTCACCTTGACAGAGCGGTCCTCCGCACCTTACCGTCCTTTCTACCTAAGGTAGTTTCAACCTTCCACCTGAATCAGGAGATCATCATTCCAACATTCTTCCCTTAGCCTTCCAATCCAAAGGTTGTAGAGCTGCATACACTAGACCCAGTCAGAGCTCTTAAGTTCTACCTACATAGAGTACAAGACATCCGCAAGTCGGACACTCTATTCGTCCTCCCTTCAGGACCCCGACAGGGTATGCCAGCCGCAAAGTCTTCTGTCCCCAAATGGAGCAAACAGGCCATACACAGTACAGGGTCGAGCTCCACCTGACAGAGTAAAAGTTCACTCCACCAGGGGGATGAGCACATCCTGGGCTTTCAGAAATCAAGCATCAGCTGACCAGCTCTGCAAAGCGGCCACGTGGACTTTGATCCACTCATTAACAAACTTTTATTACTTTGATACTTTTGCAACATCTGACACGCTTCGGCAGGAAAGTTCTTCAGGCTGCCATGGCTTCTTCCACATAGGGCCTATCCTTCCCGTCCTGAAGATAGGGGACAGCTTTGGGAAGTCCCCACTGTCTCCTGTGTCCCCCAAGCCGACATGGAGAAAAGGAGATTTTGTGTACTCACCATTAAATCTCTTTCTCTTCAGTTACTTGGAGGACACAGGACTTCCCTCCCCTGATAGAGGCCCTCTCTATCCGTCTGACATGGTTCTGGCCATAGCCAGTATGTTACAGTTCAAATTATTAAAGTTATCATACAGTTTTTCGGTCACTACTTTGTTACAAACTGATTTAGGCTCCGCCTACTGCTGGGGTATAGCCAGCCAAGAAGTCACCTTTTTTATTATTCTGTTGTGTCCTGCCTCCTAGTGGCATTAGCTGTACCCCACTGTCTCCTGTGTCCCCCAAGCGACTGAAGAGAAAGAGATTTAACGGTGAGTACACAATCTCCTTTTTGCCTCTGCATTGGCTGCCCCAGACTGCCCCTTTCTGAGTGTTGAGAGTTGGGCTGTTTTTTTGATGTTTTCGTTGTTGTTGTGTTTTTTTTTTTTTTTGTTTTTTTTTTTTGCCACTGCAATGACTTTTACCCAAAACTCTTAAACAGGTGCTGCCGCCGAAGTGAGTGTGAGCGAGCTGAAGAGCCAAACCGCTTTACTGCTAACATTAGTCAGTGTGTACATTTGGAGGTGACCCCAAACAATGCATCAGTCAGTGTCCCCGAACAGATGGTAGGATGTTTCCCATTTGTGGATTGGCTGGGAAAAGGAATTTCATGTCTCTCATTCTCTTATTGCTTTTATTTTTCATAGCTGACCCTCTCTGTGAGGAATGTTCCCAGTCTGTCTGCAGGAGTTACCTGCTTGTTTGGGGACATGGCTGAGAGTGAGGCCACAATTGGAGATGAAAACATCCACTGTTTCTCTCCCTCTGCTCCCCAAGTTCCTGCAGTGATTGGGGGGTCCGGTAAGTCTGAACTATGCTCTGCTTCCATGCCACCCCAACAAATAATTCCTAAATATGGCTTTGAATAGACTAAAGTACACTGTGTTGCTCATAGGCAATAATTGCAATTCATGTGCACTACTATATAAATATATTTAAATAAATAAAATCATCATATTAATTCTATGATACAAATTGGCTAGATGCTCATCCTAAAGCTGGCCATAGACGTAAAGATCCGATCGTACCAATCATCGTACCATCTCCCGACCTGCCACTAATCATTCCGATCAAATAAAGTACAAAAGAACAGATGAGCAGATGTTCTGCCCCTGACAGCAATCGTACGAAAGTTATGTCCGACCAAAGTTTCAGTCTCCCTCTGAAAATCATACAATCGGCAATGCATGCAGAGATATTATAACCTGTCCGATCGACCAGACTAAAAATATCGGTACTCTCCACACACGGTCCGAAAATCATACGAATCCTCGATTCGTACGATCAGATCTTTGCGTCTATGGCCAGCTTTAATTATGGGTTGCTTTTATCTTATGAATACAATACAAAAGTTATGTAGGGTGCCATAGGAATAGGATTATCCTTGCTTTTACATATTACATGGGCGTTTATCTTTTTGGACTAACCTTTAGCATCAAGGTTATCTCTCAAAAGAGATACAAAATTTCTACTCTCAGTAGCTTTTCATACCTCTTGTATATTCAATTGTATATTCATTCCTATATATAATGTATGACAAAATTGTTTAGTATAGCTTCCTACTTTGAGCACCCTACAATAATCTAAGCCTCTCTTTTATTTGGCAAATTGCAGTGCTAATTATACTCTTAATTATTTAATGCAGCTATTAGAACTCTTTCATGTCTCACTGTATGTATGTATGTATGTATGTATGTATGTATAACTTACTATTGCTCTGCATGACCCAAGTACCCCCCCCCCACACGCACACACATACACACACACACACCTCTGTATATTACAATTCGGCAGAGCTTTCTGTGAAATACTTCTATTACATACCTCCCAACATTTTGGAAGTAAAAAGAGGGACAAAAATTTTTTCGGCACGTAGAACAGTGAAATGTTCTGACCATGCCCTTTCTGTGGCCACACCCCCTAATTACCATGTTCATTTCACAACATTTGGCAGGTTATGAAAGTTTGAAATTAATTCTCCTTATAAACTGTTTTTTTTTGTGTCTCAAAATTGTTACAAAGTATCTTATTTGCACCTGTTAGCTGTTCTGGGCTTTCTGCTAAAAGCCAGTTAAGTGAGAAACTTTGTTTCTTTTTCTGGCTGTTCAGTGCAGAGAAAAGAGGGACTTTCCAGTACAAATGAGGGACTGTGGGTTGAGCTGTCAAAAGAGGGACTGTCCCTCGGAAAAATGAACAGTTGGGAGGTATGCTATTAGCAGTATTCTATTGGCAGTAACTATGTAAACCAGCACAGTACTCCCTCCACCAGAACCTCCCTCCTCCCACATTAATACTAACTGGCAATACTCTCAACTGCTAACTTAAATCATATCATACATAACAAGCTTAAAGAACTACATTCTGATTTCTGAGTTTAGAATTCATAGCTACGCAGAACAGAAATATCTCCTGTATTTATAAATGGCTTTGTGTTTTAGGTGCCATTCACACTATCCAGATATACCTGAAATCCAAGGAAACTGGGCTGACATTTGCCAGCTCTGACTTTGTTTTCTACAATTGCAGTGTTCTCCAGTCGTAAGTTTAAACACAACCATGACTTATTGGTGACTATAAATCTGACTTCTGATGTTATTTGTAGTGATGAGCAAATTTTTTCACCAGGTTTCCCCGCAAAAAAGAAAAAAAAATTGTCTAGCATCAAACAAAATATATTGCCTATAGGCTTCAATGCATTTTGCAAATCTGCCGCTGTTTCACGAATTTTCGGCGAACCGAAACAAGTCACATTCACTCATCACTAGTTATTTTTCTTGTTATATGTGATGGCCATGAAACGAAGAAATTCACTGGCACACAAGACGTGCTTTAGCAGGGCAAGCCCTTGCAGTTTTATCAATGCAATGTGCAACAATTTGGGGACACTCCCTTTTGTCAAGCAAAGGGACTTGACAAAGGGTAGTGTCCCCGAAACATTGCATTAATAAAACTGCAAGGGCTTGCCCTGCTAAAGCACGTCTTGTGTCCTATTGAATTTCTTCGTATCCTGTAAGTGAGATGGCCGACTCTTCTAACACTAGGGAACAAAGATAAGGTAACTGGGTACATAAGGTGTGCGGTCTTCTCCAACCTTATATGTGATGGCCCACAGGGATTGGGAATATCAAAGGATTCCTGGCATCTGCTTTAGCATGGTTTAAGGAAGATTCATAACCCAGAGGATGTGAGGTATCAAAGCAGCCGATTCATTGAGTTTAGTAGTATTTAGGGGAGTATTAGAGGGTCCCAGGGACTGGGTTTCTCCGTATGTAGGGGAGATATAATCAGGAGGAACTGGAAAGATCAGCGGGTGAATGAATTTGTTAATGTTTAGGGGAAGGTGTCCTGGCCAGAAAGAAGTAGGAGTGTCAAAGTATTGTCTTGATTGGGTCTTTCACTTTACCTAATTATCTCTAGCTATGACTGAGGGAGCTGGCCAGTGTATGTACACAATGTCCTAAAAAAATCTCTTTTTGTGCAGGTGTCTTTCATGCGTGAGCAGCCCGTACTCCTGCCACTGGTGCAAGTATCGTCACTTATGTACTCACAAGGCTGAGGAGTGCTCCTTTGTTGAGGGACGCGTTAATAGCACTGAGGTATGAAACATATTTGAGGAGCGCAGCTGAGCATGAGAAATTTCTGTGTGCCCACTGAGGATTGGTGGCTGCTCTTGGGTACTTTTCTAAACCCTGGAAAACAACTTTTCTTTCATCAATTACATCTGTTAAGGCCCATATTCTTACTACAGGGCAGCTTCTTTCTCTTTGCCTACCTTTATTTCTGCTGTTCGTTCCCATTTCTTCTACTTCTATATTCCAGACTTTCATTATCAATTCTTACTCCCTTTCATTGAGCTTCTTCATACTGCCTCGTGTATCATTTTTTTATTACTATTTCTTTCTGCCTGGTGCCTTCTTATGTATGTATGTATGTATATTTTTATTTGTAAAGCGCTCCTTGAGGGCAAAGCACTGTACAACAAAACAATAAATTAGTAGTAACAAACAAGGGGTCATTGGAATAAAAAGTAACTAAGTGCATTATTAGAATACAATTCACATAAATATAAAATATAATTAGAATGCAGATTAAGTGCTCAGTGTCAAGGAAACAAAAGGCTAGAGGACCCTACCCCGTAGGGCTTACAGTCTAAATGGGAGGGTAACATACAGACACAATTCAGAGGGGTATTAAGGTGCTGTGGGTTACAGTTTGTTACACTGTTCTATAAGTGCCAGTTCAGGTGTTATCCAGGTGCTCCGAGAGGTAGTCTTTGAGTTTTGTTTTGAAAACATTGAGGGAAGATTCTCTCCTGAGAGATTCAGGAATGACATTCCAAATATAAGGAGTCAAGGCAAGAGAGAAGGGTTTGATACGGGAAACAGCAGTAGTAGTGGGGGGTACAACCAAGCGGTTGCTCTGAGAGGAGCGGAGGTTTCGGGCAGGAACATATAGAGAGACAAGAGATGAGATGTAGTGAGGTGCAGAGGAATGAAGGGCTTTGAAGGTTATGAGGAGACGTTTATAAGTTATTCTTTGTTTTATAGGAAGCCATGATAAGGATTTCAGATTCCTGTTTGGTCCTCTCATTCCTTCTTCCTTTGCTATTTCTGTAATTCTACTTCCAGCTGTCTCTTCTACCTTGCATTCCCTTTACATCCTTCTCATTAATTCTTCCTCCATGTGCCTCTCATTACTCTTTCCTTCTATTACACCACTCCCTCAGTGGTCTTCCCATCTCTCTCTCTCTCTCTCTCTCGCACCCCTACTTGTTCCCCCTCTCACTTACCTTTTGTCAGCAGGATTTAGTTCCTAGCTGTGGTGTTATCACTTGAACACGAGCTTTCACACTCATCTCTAGGTGTCGGGGGGGGGGGGCTGATTTCTTAATCTTGTGCCTGTATATAATTGAGTGCTGCCTTTTCATTATCTAATTCTTAAAATACATTGGCTTTTTAACACATTTTCTTTATTTGCCTTATATTTTAGATGATTCACCTCTACTGTAATTTATAGAGTTATCATAAGTCACCAAGGAGTTTCATGACCATATAAAAGCACAATATGAGGTCAGGTAACGTCAAGGTGACCCAATACAAATTTTATATTTAATAGGGTTGTCCAGAGATTATACCAACTGGTGAAATATTAATTCCTGTTGGAGTAGTGCAACCAATCACATTGAAGGCCAAAAACCTGCCTCAGCCTCAGTCCGGCCAGAAGAACTATGAGTGTGTGTTCAACATCCAAGGGAAAGTGCAACGTGTCCCAGCTGTGAGGTTTAACAGCAGCAGTGTGCAGTGCCAGAATACCTCCGTAAGTTTTCCTTGCCAAGTGACTTGTGTTCCTTGTCCTTGTGTGAGTGTACAAAGGATCATTACATTGGTGGCACAGTCTTTCTTGTAATGTCCCAAATCACTTCTATTGTGTTATAATCCCCTGGCTATGCACACCACTTGTTTAGGTTATTATTTTTAGCTCTGTCTCTCTCAGTGAGAGTCATAGCTAAACCATATGTCATTTCAAGTGTCTGTTGTCTCCCTGATAATTTGCGCACATCCAATAGGGATGGTTATATGGAGGCTGCTATACGGGGCAGTTGGAGGGTTAAAGGAACAGTGGGGGATGCTATGGGTGGGGGTTTATAGAGAAATGACCAATAGATATCTGGCTGGTAAGTAAATCTTGTAAGATGAGTACTGTGTTGATTCATTGATCTGGTCTGCTCCAAGCACGCCAAAATAGTGATTACTTACCTCTAGTACTTCATAATAGAGGTACTTACATATATCTTATATATCTTAATTTCATACCTGATGTGAGAAGTTGTGTACTAACACCATTGCTTACCTGGCATGAGAGAGCTCAGGTACTTCATTAAATCCCTATTTCGAATACCTTTCACACTAGGGTAGATGCACTCACACCAATTCCTTATCTGTACTAAAGATAAACCCAGTTTCACATTCTGTTGTGTGACAGAATAATGATAATTAAGACCAATTCCCTCTTGTGGTTGGCCCCATAATAAGGGATTGGTATAAGTGCAGTAGAACCTCCATTAAATTGAGAGATTGGTGTAAGTACCTTTAACCTCTGGTGCTAAGTGCCATAGTATAGATTGGTGTCACTGTGTGAAAGCCAGCAAAGTGTGTCCTCTGAGAGTCTCTGCTGTAGTTGAAACCTAGGCTCATGGCTTTTAGCTGTTCCTGCACTAGGCATGTGCACAATAATATTTAGTATCTTGCCTATAGCTGTGGGATGGATAATTATTTGTGATAGCATGCAGGGGTTAACCTTGCTGCAAGGTCTACTCAACTTGCTGCAAGAGTTCATTGTGCTGAACTGGCACAAGGGACCATTCTGATACCATCCTTCTGTTCACTGGGTCATAGGATTGGGAAAATAGATTCCCCCCACTTACCGGTATTTATATATTTCATCCCTGCTCCTCTCCTACTGGGTCTTTGTCCTAACTCACCCTGCCAGGAAGGGGTTAATGTATAGCAGAACAGAACAGGCTTGTATTTGAATGAACAAGATGCTGCTTGTTGCTAGGGGGCAGAGCCATACTGTTACTATGGAAACAGAAGGGAGCAGAAGAGCTTTATCCCTGCCCACCCCCTACCTATTTTCAGTGGTGGTTTGTGCTTTTGTAAGGTGTCTGAGCTGCTGGTTCTAAACATAAACTTGAGAATTTAGTTTAATTTATATCTGTGTACACCCTAAGTGTTCTGTGCTGAATCTGCCCTCCATGATTGCATTTTTAGTGTGTGTGATGTATGTACATCCATTGATATTGTGCTAGAAGACATAATTCTAGTTGGGGCCACTTAGGTCTCTGCAGCCGGTCACTGTATGTCTCTGCCTAACACTGCCCACTGCCTGCTCCTACTGGCTTTGTCTCTATACAGAGGTGTGCTGGAGCTAGTTGCATTATAACTGCCATTAGTAGCTGTCTTTATAGGTCATGTATCTGTTCATGAATGCAGCAGCATTACTAGAACGCATGATATTTGTATGTGTATGTATGACTGTGGTACATACAGGTTTGGACATGGAGCTCTGTGCTGCTCCTTTGCTACATCCGTAATGTTATTTCTCTCTTGCAGTACACTTACGAAGGCAATGAGTCGGGAAACCTTTCTGTGGGTTTCTCTATTGTGTGGGACGGACACTTTTACATTGATAAGCCATCCTCATTTAAGGGTAAATTAAATCATATGTCATTGCAGTCTGCATTTCTCCTTCCCTTATTCTGATAAGTATCCTATATGCCTTGTGGTCTCCCTCCTACGTATATTGTTTATTTCTCCTTCCCTTACTCCCTTACTCTAATCCCCCATATGCTTAGTATTTCTCTCTACTACATACAGTCATATGAACAAGTTTGGGAACCCCTCTTAATTCTTTGGCGTTTTGTTCATCATTGGCTGAACTTTCAAAGCAGCAACTTCCTTTTAATATATAACATGCCTTATGGAAACCGTAGTATTTCAGCAGTGACATAAAGTTTATTGGATTTACAGAAAATATGCAATATTCATCATAACAAAATTAGACAGGTGCATAAATTTGGGCAGGTAGAAGATTTACAGATTTGTAGGCCGCGCACTCCTGGGACACCAACACGAACCGCTCGTCTCCAAATGTTTAAAAGGTAAACTCTTTATTGTTAAGACATATAGTCAATCAAACAACAATAGCGTCTGAGGTCTGACGCGTTTCGTGACAATACACTTCCTCAGAGACCTCTGAGGAAGTGTATTGTCACGAAACGCGTCAGACCTCAGACGCTATTGTTGTTTGAAAAATCTTCTACCTGACCTTTGGCGTTCCTTCCTAGTGACGGACTCGGGGCTGGCTGCACCCGGGTCACCATCCCTGCAGGGTAAGATTCGCAGCTCAGCTTTCACTGTTTAACTATTTGTACAGCAGACTTGAAGAACCCGGTGTTTATATTCAGGAGTGGGGTCCGGGGCAACGTGCACCCGGACCAACCAATGTCTACGGTGAGCAGGGTTTAGTCCGCTTTTAAGTTTATTAGCTGGAATCTATACCTGCACTTTTGTCGTGTTTAGTAAGATTTTAAAAAATCTCAGAGCCGGACTTGTTCTCTTTGTAAAGTCATAAATTTGGGCACCCCAACAGAGATATTACATCAATACTTAGTTGAGCCTTTTGCAAATGTAACACTCGCTCATTGTTATGACCAAATAACTAAATTTTGTCTCATCGGTCCAAAGCATTTTGTTCCAAAATGACTGTGGCTTGTCTAAATCGTCTTTTGCATACAACAAGCGATTCTGTGTTTGTGTGAGTGCAGAAAGGGCTTCTTTCTCATCCCCCTGCCATACAGGTATCCTTTGTGCAAATTGCGCTGAATTGTAGAACAATGTACAGATACACCTGCATCTGCAGCAAGATCTTCTTGCAGGTCTTTGGAGGTGATCTTTGGGTTGTCTGTAACCATTCTCACAATCCTTCGCATATGCCGATCCTGTATTTTTCTTGACCTGCCAGACCTGGGTTTTACAGCAACTGTGCCTGTGGCCTTCCATTTCCTGATTCCATTCCTTACAGTTGAAACTGACAGTTTAAACCTCTGAGATGCTTTTTGTAGCCTTCCCCTAAACCATGATACTGAACAATCTTTGTTTTCAGATCTTTTTAGCGTTGCTTTGAGGATCCCATGCTGTCACTCTTCAGAGGAGAGTCAAAACAGAAGCACAACTTGCAATTGGTCACCTTAAATACCTTTGCTCATGATTGGACACCCCTGCCTATGTTCAAGGCTTAACAAGCTAATCAACCAATTTGGTGTTGCCAGTAATCTGTATTACATGCATGCAGATTAGCAAAATTACAGGGGTTCCCAGATTTTTGCACAGCCAGTTTTTCACATTTGATTTAATTTCATACAACTAAAAATCTTTGTTCAGAAAACACCCCAGTTCTCAGATGTTCCTGGGAAATGAAAGACATACCACTGTTATCTTGTGGAGTAAATTGATATGCAGGCTGAGAGGGCTTCCCAAACTTTTTCATATGACCGTAATGTGTGCTCCTCCTGCCCCCCCCCCCCATACACACACCAGGCTGATTATTGGCCAGTGGATACACACAGGGTGAGAGACAACCCTTGCACTTTTATCAGCCTAAACCTGTGATTGTACCAGGAACTAGGGATGCACCGAATCCTAATTATTTGCATATGCATATTAGGGGTGGGGAGGGAAATCGCGTGACTTTTCGTCACAAAACAAGGAAGTACTTTCCCCCCCTTTCCCACCCTTAATTTGCATATGCAAATTAGGGTTCCGATTCGGTTCGGTATTTGGCCGAATCTTTCACAAAGAATTTGGGGGTTCGGCTGAATCCAAAATAGTGGATTTGGTGCATCCCTAGCAGGAACCACTGCATTTGGCCTAGGTGCAGACACACAGCGGGTTCTTCAGCTGAAATGCATACTCAAGAATTTTGGCAGGAAATCCACTTCATGTTCCTGTACCTGGGCGGAAGCAATGTCTCTGGGTGCATTTACGTGGTTAGGCTGATGCAAGTGTAAGAACTTATTCTTGCCCTGTGTATATCTGCAGGTCAATAATCGGAATGCTGTGGCAGTAGCATTATTCTATTTCCCCTTTCCATATGCTTTGTATCTTTTCATGCTTGCACTTTGCACCCTGAGATTGTCTTTCTCTGTCTGTTTGTAGCTTTGCTGTATAAGTGTCCAGCTCAGAGAGAGAGCTGCGGTCAATGTCTTAAGGCAGATCCCAGATTTGAATGTGGCTGGTGTGTATCTGAGGGAAAGTGCCTCCTTCGCCAATACTGTGGCAATTCCAAAACCAACTGGATGCATCTAAGCAAGCGGAACATGCGCTGTAGCTACCCCCGAATTTCTGAGGTACCATTGACACTCATTTCTTGTTGGTTTTTTTTGTCTTGAGTTATTTTACAGAAATATTAACACTTGTTTTGTGACTCCTTAGATACAGCCACTGACTGGCCCCCGTGAAGGGGGTACAAAAGTCACAATTACTGGCTCCAACCTTGGGCTTCATTACAAAGAGGTGTGGGTTCAGGTGGCAGGAGTACAGTGCACATCTGTGCCCTCTGAATACATCAGCGCAGAGAGGTAAGTGCTTTGTTGGTTTTGCCATTGAGGTTGTAGAACTTACTATGAGTGTGAGTGGTGCATAATGCTTAGTGAGGCAGTGATCGGAATACCCTTAGGATGCTGGGGGGTACAGTGATCAAGCAAATGCTCCAGGGTCTCAAGATACTAGCTCATTTAATAAAAATCAGGGCCTCTAGCTTGATGTCCAGCAATTGGTTTAGAACTCCTTACTTCAGGGCCAGCTGCCATATTGCAAAAACAAAGCGGTAAACATAAAGCACTATTTTAACTCTGGAAATGCATGAGACCCCTCAGTCTGCAAGGTGACTTACAATGTGTAAGAACCCTATTGCACTGCTGAAAGGAAAGGATACCAGCACAAGTTCAACACAAACACAATTTGGGCAACAATTCCTGCATGAGCAAGTGCTATAGCTTGGCTTTCCATGACCATTTCTAGTGTATGATAAGCACTTAGGAGTTTGGGGCTGCACTGGGATGGGCAATGCAGCTCACTAGCACTCTTCCAAAAATGAACTATGGCTTGCTCTGTATGGACTCATGACTGCATTTGTTCCCTTGCATCCCCTTAATTATCTAAATATAACATCACTGTGCTGATCCAGTTCTTGTGGAGTAATCTTTCATAGACTAGCAGCCAGCCATTTCATTCACCAGTGCTCATGGAGCTGTATATAAATGGACAAAGCCCTATGCACTGTGTGTAAATCTAGTTGGAAAATGAGACCTTATTCCCACATGATCATAATATTCTGCCTGTATCTTTGTCAGGTTTGTCTGTGAGATGGAAGAGTCATTAGTCCCTAGTCCTGCTCCAGGTGTAGTGGAGTTGTGCATCGGTGACTGCAGTGCAGAATACCGGAGCCACTCGGACCAGCTGTACACATTTGTGGTAAGAGGAAAACCTCTGAGAGGTCCGGGAACATGAATGCTACAGCAGATCATAGTTTTTCTTCATTAGAGATCAGGAACAATGTACAGATTTATTTGGTCTGTGATTAGACTGCAGTTACAGGGCAGCCTTAAGCGCCTTCTGGAGGTGTTATGGGTCATTGTTACATAGTTAGATCAGATTGAAAAAAGTCCATGAAGTTCAACGCCTCCATATGAAACCCAGCATCCATACACACACCCCTCCTTACACTCACATACACTATATATACTCATATCTATACTAACTATAAATTTAAGTATCACAATAGCCTTGGATATTCTGCTTCTTGTCCAAGAAATCATCCCAATCACTTGGTTAAGAGTCACTTCTTAGAGAATTAAAGGTCAGTCTTTGGTATGTATGAAATGGGTGTCTGTTAATTCATTTGGATGGTAGGATGTGTCTTTCTTGTGGCTTAGTTCAGTTAAATCCTTAAAACTTCAGGTCAGTCATGGATGAATTGTCTGGCTGCTTGGCTTATTTGTGAGTGGTGGGTTTCAGCTCTGTTAGCTCTGGGTGATGGGAATGAATGCTCTGGCTTCTTTGTGCATTTAAGGTTTGATAGGATGGGTAGTGGGTTGGATTACATACCTTGGACATTTGACCAGTTTTTCTTGACAAGGTTTATCATATAGGCAGTAGTAAGTCATATTCCTGGGCAATATTAGCATTATTTATTTTTATAGGAAAACAGGTACATATTTCGGTGAGTATTTTTGGCAGTATTAGGTCACAGAGCTGAGCATGTGTCCTGTGACTTATTAAAGACTCATTTGGTAATCTGTCATACTCTTCCTAGACCCCGAGCTTCCATGCTGTAAGCCCCAATAGAGGCCCATCCTCGGGGGGGACACATCTCACCATCAGTGGCAGAAATCTGGATGCTGGCAGCTCCGTGACTGTGTTACTGAGAGACTCTGAGTGCCAGTTTGTCAGGTTGGTATTTGCACCTGCTTTCTGTTAATGTGCTGTGTTTTTGTAATAGTTTGCTATTGGTGTCTTATTCTATGTTTGCCTTTCAGGCGGACTCTGCGGGAGATTATCTGCATCTCCCCCTTTTCATCTCAGGGGCCCAAACCTGCACACATCACGCTCCGAATTGATAAATCTAATATTCTAAACATGGATGTGATTTACCAGTATACAGAGGATCCCACCATTTCTCAACTGGAACCAGCCTGGAGTATCCTAAAGTGGGTGTGGATTGGAATTACTGATATAGTTGCCTTCTGTGCCTAGTCCCCCTGCCCCCACAATGACCTTTTCCCTGAGCATAGTCCATTTTATTTTCCTGTCCCAGAAGTTGGTTCCTTGTCTGTCTTCGCACTGAGAAGCCTTTCCATGCCCCCCTGCTGCTGGAACTTTGTATTGCCTTGCCTCCTGCATCTTCTGTATGTTCACCATTAGGTGGTGCCTTGCCTCTTGAATGCTTAGCCCTTAAGATGGCCATACACGCACCAATATTATCATATGAAAGAGCTTTCATATGATAATCAGTGTTTGTGGTGGGAGACAAGGTGACCAATATCGGTAAAAAGCCTTGGATATTGGTTGTCTCGTCTTTTAGGCAGGACTGAAAACTTTGTCCAAAACATTGTAACATTAATGCTGAATCCTCAAATAGAGCTAAAAAATTATTTTTGTTTTTACCTGCATATCTGACGATTCAGCTCTTAACTTTAGTAGAGTGAACGAAAGATATTTTGTTCGGCCAATGGTGGTGGGAAAGATTGTAACTGTAGCGTGTATGGCCACTTTAACATTAACTCTGTCTAGGATCTTACCTCTGTCTAGCTATGATGTTGTGGCGGATGTTCTCACTACATCTACTTAGCCCACTAGGAGTAGATTGTTGCTCTGCCCCTGGTAAACAACTTTTTGCAAATATATACATTGTACTGCAACTTGTGATGTAAGTCTTTTTTCTCTGGGCAGTGGCAGCACTTGGATCACTGTGAGTGGCACTCACCTTTCCACCATTCAAGAACCGCAGGTTCGAGCCAAATATTCCGGAATTGAGACCATCAACGTGAGTTACAGTTCATCCATAGCTTTGCTGTAATAATCATGTAGGCTCTGGCAGACTTTAATGTTCTTTGTTACTTTTTCTGCTGTGCTTTCTCAGTCTTGTCAGGCAGTGAATGACACATTGATGCTCTGCAAGGCTCCAGGTATCTACATATCAAATGGGGAAGCCGTTCAAGAAGAGGGGTTACAGCCAGATGAATTTGGATTTATACTGGATAATGTCACCAGCCTCCGTACCCTGAACTCCACCATATTCACATATTATCACAACCCGACCCTGGAATCCTTTGGGCCAAGTGGAACCTTAGAAATTAAACCAGGATCTCATGTTATCCTTAAGGTGGGGCAGAGATTTAACTAAAAGGACTCCTTTAGCTTTTTTCAATTGATCTGTACTAAAAACAAAGGGAGTAGGTGGACGGTATTGTAAAAGGCAGACAAATGAGGACTGTGCAACAGTACTACACTTTACAAACTTTGCATCTCAGGGCATCACACCCTTTCTCTCCCTGCTGTAAGATATGTGTCTGCTCTCTCCTTGCCTTATTGCCTTGGTTTCCTTTGTCCCCATCTCTCCTTACACAGTCACATGATATCAGCCATGCGGTTTCTGGATTGCCTAAGGCCCCCCCTGTAGGCTGCATGGTCTTTGTTTGCCTAATACAATATCTTTTTCTTAGGGGGCTGTTCTTTCTCAATTGTGCTTAGAACAGGGGAATACCTATGGCGCAACTATGGTGGGAGCGGCACCCAGGGCCTGCTACACATCCTGCACCCGGGCTCGGAAGAGGATATTTACATATGCTGCCATAGTTTTATGGAATCTCTCCATTTAAGTAATTAAGCGTTTTCTCGGGACAAAATCTGCCCATGTGAGCAGTGATAGGGGCATCTCATTAATGCCTATTACAAGAGATGTTAGGTGGAATTGTGTGATATTAGCCTTTAAGCGATCTGAGGGCCATAAAAAAAAAACATGGGACTCTAGCTGGGTAGGGTTTGGGTTGATCAGAGTATCAGCTTGTGTGAACAGCTGTGTAAAGTTTCTCAATCCCACACAACTGTCAAAAACCAACAAGGTGAACTATTATGAAAATGTAATACAATTACATGGAAATAAGGAACTTCCTTAAGATTATCTGATATTTTACTTTTGTTTGTTGTTTTCTCTCAGCAATCAGTCTCTCTTATGCAGGAGTCTGAATCCGTCAGACCCTACTGATACATGATGGGGCCTGCTGTAAGGTGCATGGGTAACAGCATTCTAATTATTGCTCATGCTATGTATTGGGGTTTAGGGCACCCTCGGTCTATAAAATGGAACTTTACTGTGTCAGTCTGTTGGCTGGCTTATATGGAGACAGGTTAATCTTATGTAAATTTCTTTATGTAATGTAGTGTAAGCATCCTGTTCAGTTGCAGAAGATCCAAGTGTAGTATTCTCATAAGTAAATGTAAAGTATATGTAAATTATATTTCCCTGGCCATCCCTCGTCAGCATTAACTAATTGGGTAACCGCTACCCCTACAGATGCGTCTGCAAGCAGTTCCTTTTAAACCCTTCCCCTACTTCCTGCCTTGTCTTTTTTTTTCTTTCTCCTTTGCATCTCCTTTCAGGAAATTAGCAGGGCTGGAAATAGGGGTAGGCAGAGTAGGCACGTGCCTAGTGCGCAAATCTGGGGGGGTGCCAGGAACGTACCTGCTATGTCGCCTACCCCATTGTCCGGTCCCGTCTCTCCCCGACTGGCGCTGATACTTTCTTCGCAACTGCTCATGCATGCCCGGGCGCAGGTTTGCGCATGCGCACCTGAGTGTAATTTCGCGCATGCCTAGGGCGCCTGGCCAGGATTTTGTCTTGGATTTTGCAAGCTGTCTCTCATGGTATTAGAGAAGCATCTGTTCAGCCAGGCCCTTCCAGCCCTAAGGAGAGGGAGATGCTTTTGGAGGAGAACTCGGAAGATGAGGAGTCTGAAGAGGAGATGGGATCCTCTTTTGATATTAGGCTCATTCCAGCTTTAATGAACCATTAAGCATTCCCCAGTTCTCCAAGAGGAAGAACAGCCATCTACTTCTCTTTTTATCCCTAAAAAGAAAAGAGAATTTTTTCCGATGCACAAGGAGGTACAAGAATTAATTTTTGTTGAGTGGCAGAAGGGTCCTAGGAGAGTCCCATGGAACCAAAAATGGAGAAGTTTTATCCTTTTCCTTCAGAGGTCTCGGAACAGTTGGATTTCTTCTCCTACAGTTGACATGCCGGTTTGTGCGATTATCTAAGAAAACAGCCATATTGACGACCTAGCAGCATCCCATGGAGAAGAGAATTGAAACAGAATTTAAAAAAAATATATGGTTGCTGCGGTGATGTTGAGGCTATTTGTGGCTTTAATCTCCATAATCAAGGCTCTCTCTTTGTGGACTGAAGCAGCTGCAGAGAGAGGGATTGCTGATTTCTCAGGTGAACAGATTTTACACCTGGACGATATAAATATGGCATGTCATTTTTGTTTGGAGGCAGCAGTTGATCTTACTAAACTGGCAGGCCAAAATATGACTTTTTCGGTTGCTGCTCTTTTCCTTATCCCCGGATTCGCCAGGCTTTGTGGTTAAAAGTTTGGTTTGCAGATACAGCCTCTAAGAATGTTCTTTGCAGATTGCCTTTGGACGGGAAAATGTGGTTTGGAAAGGCCTTAGATAACACAATTTCTAAATCTTCAGGAGGCAAGAGCTCTTTTCTTTCTCAAGCTCCAAGACGTTTTAAGGGCAACAGGAGAGCTTTGTGCCTAGGTGAAGAGAAGAGTCAAGATCTTATAAACCAGGCAGAGAATTTTTCGTGCTGCTTCCTGGATGTCAGGACAGTCTAATGTCTTCAGTGGATTCAGACCTAAGGAGTCCAGGTCTCCAAAGGGACAACCTAAACCGCAATGATGCAATGACTACCCAGATTTCAGTAAGAGCGAGATTATTGAAGTTTACTCAGGTCTAGGCAGAAGAAACCAAAGATGCCTAGGTGAAGGCTGTGACTTTAAGAGGATACAGAATAGAATTCTTTTTAACACCATCACATGATCGTTTTGTGCAAACTTGTGCTCCGTTGGAACAAGCCAAAACAGTTTTTTTGTTTCAGAAGCTGTAAGTCAAACAGGCTGTGGTGCAGGTGCCAGTAAAGCAGCAAAAGAAGGCCTTTTACTCTCCACTGTTTTTAGTTTGGAAGAAGACTGGTGACATTTAGATCTCAGGGGAGAAGACCGATTTTTAGATCTCAGGGAACTGAACAATTTAATAAGAAATTGTTCATTCAAAATGGAATCAATCCAGACAATCAAGAAGTTCTAAGTCCTGCGGACTGGCTCGTTTTCATCTATGTTAGGGACGCATATTTACACTTTCCCATTGCAATCGAGCATCAACGTTTTCACAGATTTTGTTTCCAGGGGAAGCATCTTCAGTTCCGTTGCTTACCCTTCGGCCTCTCTACATCTAGCAGAAAATTCTCTAAAGTGCCAGTAGTTTTAATCGCAAAATCGAGGAAGTAAAGCATAGATGTTTTCCACTACCTAGATGATCATTCGGTCGTGGCTAGAGATCCAGTTCCATTAGAGATACATCTGGGGAAAGTGATCACAGAGATTCAGCTGGTTAATAAATCTTGAAAAAAGTCAGTTAGAACCCTCATAGAGGCTGGTTTACTTGGGGGCCCAAATAGACACCAGGATAGGGGGATGGTCTCTCTCCCACTAGAGAAGATATCCAGGATAGTCAAGATGATGTTGGTCTCTCAGGCTGAATGTATTCCTGCAGGACAGTTCACGAGTTTCCTAACTACTTTGACTTCAACCATCGGAGTAGTTCAGTGGGCATAACGGTGGTCCATATACCAGGAGTTCAGAAATGAAGGACCGACCAGTTGTCGTCATATTGTCGATCAAGGAGAGTGGAGTTTGAACAATCATGTCTTCAAGTCAATTAAAAATACATGGGGAATACCGGAATTAGATCTTATGGTGACAACAAAGAACAGCAAACTTCTGAGATTTTTTTCCAGAGTTCCTTGTGTAGAAGCTGTGGCAATAGATGCATTTGCTCACAGTTGGGATGGCCTGTGGACATACATCTCCCCCCTTTTCCATGATCTTCAGGGTGTTCATGAAGATCCTTTTTTTTCAGAGTGGAGATCATCTCTGTTCTATTGGATTGGCCAAGGAGGCCTTGGTACCTTCTATTGTTGGACAAACCAATGAAACTATTAGTGAATGTATTCAGACAGGAGAGATACGTTGAGCCAGACATCCCTGTTTCATCCATCACCTCATCAGTTAAACAGGATAGGATGAGAAACATGGATTGTTCAGAAGCAGTCTGGACTGGCAGTCAAAATAGGCCCTGGCATTCCAGGTACAAAGAGGCCCAAACATTCCCCCACAGCCCAATAATTAATGACTTTTTATATGGCATCTTACAGCAGCCCCTCTGGCATTGCCAGAACCGACAGATTGCCAGTCCGCGCCTACACTCATCAGTACCTTTTCTAAATCAAGGAAAAATAGTACCATCACTAAATATGATTTGGGGAAACTTTTTGTTCTTGGGCTCTACAGGAGAGCGTGGATGCTAAAAAGCCTCAAATTCCTCAGGTATTGGAGTTTCTTAAGAGTGGCTTAGACAAGGGTCTTAGTGCTAATACACTCAAGGTGCAGATATCGGCACTGTCAGTAATGGGTATACAACTTAATAACCATCCATTGGTGGCAAGATTTCTAAAGGCTATTATGAGTATCAGGCCTCCGGTTAAAGATTTAGTACCTCCTTGGGAACGACCTCTAGTCTTGAGGGTGTCATCAAAAGCACCTTTTTTCCAGGGAATGAATTTATATTGTGAAACCTGACCCTTAAAATTGTATTTTTGGTAGCTATTGCTTCGGGGAGAAGTGCATCAGAGCTTCAGGCCCTGTCAGTTGAGACTTCTCATACAGTTTTTAGTGCCCAAGGGGTAACCATTAGGCCAGTTCTTAAATTTTTGCCGAAGATTGTCTCCAGTTTTCATGTTAATGAGCCAATTTTTCTTCCAACTGTCAATCTCGAGGAAGAAGGCAGTCTTCTTAATTCGGTGGATGTTAAATTACGTTTACGGACATATCTATTTTGATGCAACCTAATCTATTCAGAACACAGGGAAGCTGTTAGGTGCCAGAAGGGGGCAGGCAGCCTCAATTGCTACTTTGCTAAGATGGATTGTAACTGTGATAAAGAAGGCCTACTCACTCCATGGACAAGAAGCACCTAGGGGAGTTAAGGCACATTCTACCAGGAGCATGGCAGTCTCTTGTGCAGCAGAAGCAGCAGTATCCACGGAAGCGATTTGTAAAACAGCTACTTGAGCCAGCTCTAATGCTTTCAATAAGCATTATCGTTTAGATGTTAGGGCTGTTAAAATAGCAAATTTTATGAGGTCATTCGGTTAGCGGTTGGAGCCAAATAAAATTATTTCTGTAGCAGTTTATGGTTTTCCCTCCATGATTTTATTGCTTGGGTATTCAACCGATCAGTTAATGCTGACCAGGGATGGCCAGGGAAAGGAGGAATTTATCATACTTACCGTGATTCTCCTTTCCTGGCCATCCCCCTGGTCAGCATTCCCACCCTATTTTGGGAGCTTTGTTACAATTAAAAGGCAGGAAGTAGTGGAGGGGTTTAAACTACTTGGAGACGCATCTGTAGGGAGAGTGATTACCTGATTAGTTACTGCTGAGTTAATTTTATCATACTTACCATGATTCTCCTTTCCTGCCCACCCCCCCTGGTGGGCAGGAAAGGAGAATCAAGGTAAGTATGATAAATTCCTTTATAGCCCTGCCAGTTCTTCACATACCGACCTGTTTGAGCAAAAATGAGAATGAACCCATTAGGCTGCAACCATTAGCATTTTATATAAAATGAATATAAAATGGTATTAAATTATTTGCTTCCCATCAGTAAAGAGAGCAAAGGCTGCTTCCAGATCAGGTGGTTCTGCTTTGTGTTCTGTGCTGGAGATTGCTTCTTCCTTACACAGAACCAAAAACATTGCTTGTTACAAATTGTGTACAGCTCTCAGATCTTCAGCATATTGACACTCCACTCCGATTTAACCTTGCTAGAGTTAATTCTCCCCGGCCTCGTCTGCCTTCCATATTATTCATTAACAAAATGCAATTTGAAACCATGTGACTTCTTCTGCAGAGATTAAAGGGGAAATAAAAAAATCTTTATTTCATGCCCATATCTCAGTCTCCCAGGGTACATCAGTTGTACACAATAGGATGTTGCTCTAAGAGCCTATCATGCTGGTCAGTGTCATTGGACACCTACATGTGAGACTTAAGTGGACATCAAGCCCTTATTTTAGATACTTGACTGGCACAGGGATTGGCCATATAAGAACTCCTCTTGCATGTACTCTACCGGCCAAGAGATTAGGTGAAAAAGGGATAGCACCGTTTCTAGCATTACAGGGGGAAACCTCTTCACTCTCCCTATTGTGTTACTAAGGACCTGGAAAGTATTCAGATATTTAGCTCCAAATGTTCTGTGGCCTGTACCACAAATTCAGTTAAGAGCAACATTTTTGTAGGATGGTGAAAGAGAGCAGCTTAACACTGTAATACATTACATGGAATGAAAGATCATTTTAATGCCGAAGGCTAAAGAGGCAGCAGCTGAAACCTAAATTAGGAATCGCAAGGTTTAGAGCATAGAGCAGAGTCCCAAGTATCTTTTGGCTGAGTGTATTATATCTGTTTCCATTTCAGGGAAAGAATCTGCTTCCAGCAGCTCCAGGAGGGGCCAAGTTAAACTACACTGTGCTGATAGGGGACCAGCCATGCTCTCTGACTGTGTCAGACACTCAACTGCTGTGCGACTCTCCCAGCCAAACGGGAGAGCACAAAGTCACAGTAAGTGTTCCATTTCATCTTCTTTCGCCCTGTTGTCTCTGCACTTTAGCACATCATTCTCTGCCCTCAATGTTTGTCTGTACCTTTTTAAAGGGCTTCCTAATGGAACAGTATATATCTTTGGTTTCTGTTATTTCCTGTTACTTCCTAATGACAGAGAACTTAGAAGTAGCTTAGAAAACGAATTGCAAAACAAAGTCTACTGAGAAGCCCCTCCGTATTGAGTTGCACAAAAGCTGCTCCTTAGAGAAGGGAGGGGTTTGTTCATTCAAAGTTAGATGGGAGCTCTGAGCAAGTTGCCCTGTTTGTAAAAGAAAGGGGAAGTTTACTGAAAATAGCCCAACTATAATATAATAAGCCTACTCAAATGAAAGCATTAGAATGGTAAAAAATATGAAAATATATAGACTTTTTTTTTACATTGAAATAATAGGTGTATGCTGTCCCATTAAAGGGAAAAATACCCAACTTGTTAACATAACTATACAGCCAAAATGAATATAAATGTAATTTTTTTTCATACAGACATACCTTATTGAAAGGAAATTAAAATCTGTCATTGACTTGTAGGTCATTTCCCTACCATGTTCTCCATTCAGTCTGAAAAATGTTGTTTGTGTATATAAGGAAAATATGTGTATAGCCTATATCTGTAATAACACTGATACAGTAGCACAGCCTAACAGTCCTCTTGACAACTGTGCAGTTATTATTATTTGCACACAGAAGGAGGCACAACAGATCAGAAGATATGATCAGCAGGGCTTATGACCCTCATTTTGATTGGGAATGCTTTTGAGCCTGCCCGATACCTAAACCTAACACTACCTGCTACTTTTCCAACATGAACCTGAATTTGTCTTCTGCTTTGTGACCAGCACCCAGCCAACCTATGTATGGGGAAGGGTTCTGCTTGAAGTTTGAACCACACAAAACCACATTTTTTGCCTGAACCTGTCCAGACTGCCTGGTCAACCTATTCATCACTGGTTGGGTAATACAGATGCATGGTTTGCATGAATCTGACTACAGAGATACGTGTGCAATTGCACAAGTCGAAAAAATTAGGCATATGAGCAAATGACATTGTTTATCTGGCTGAGCAAGATCCCCAGCTCCTGTATGACATTTCCATCATTTCTTCCCTTTAGATTTTGGTTGGTGGGATGCAGTTCTCTCCAGGCAGTCTGCGAATATATGCAGACAGCTCCCTCACCCTACCAGCCATAGTGGGAATAGGAGCTGGAGGAGGGTTACTGCTTCTTGCTATTATTTTTGTTCTCATCGCTTACAAGAGAAAGACAAGAGATGCTGATCGCACCTTGAAGAGGCTTCAGATGCAGATGGACAATCTGGAATCACGTGTAGCCCTGGAGTGCAAAGAAGGTAGGAGCTACACCGTTTGCTTTATGTGACATATACCATACAAAGGTTGCTCTTAGTCTTGGAAAAAATGATTGGCTATATATTGTTTCTTTTTCCTGTTTGCAGCATTTGCAGAGCTCCAGACTGACATCAATGAGCTGACCAATAACATGGATGGCGTTAAGATCCCATTTCTAGATTACAAAACATACGCTATGCGAGTTCTTTTCCCAGGGATAGAAGATCACCCTGTACTGAAGGAATCTGATGTATGTTATCCTGTTACCCAACTCGGTTTCTTTTCTATTATTGCAAGATTGTGTTAATGTGTAATATATGGTTTATTGCTCTTCTTACAGGTCCCCTCCAATGTGGAGAAAGCCCTGCGGCTTTTTGGGCAGCTTCTAAATAACAAAACGTTTCTGCTGACATTTATCCACACTCTTGAAAGTCAGCGAAGTTTCTCTATGCGGGATCGAGGCAACGTGGCATCTCTGACCATGGTGGCTCTGCAGGGACGGATGGAGTATGCTACTGTTCTGCTCAAGCAACTTCTCAGTGACCTCATTGAAAAGAACTTGGAGAGTAAAAACCACCCCAAACTGCTACTGCGGAGGTGAGGATTGCGAAGGACATTCAGTAGAAATAGTGGATTTAGGTTTGCCATATTGAAAATGGTAAAGTTATGGAATCCTTTTTACAAAAGTTGTTGTACAGGTAGATTTAAGAGTTTAAATATAGAATTTAGATGTGTTTAGCAGTTAAGAAACTACAAGGCTTCTATGATTATTACACACAGTGCAGTACATAACATACTGTGTATCCAGGGACTAGAACAATTGCCATGGTGATATGAGCACCATCTATAAGGGGAGTAAACAATGTATACACCAGTAGATCCTGCTAGCAGACAGAAGGGTGCCAATCTGAGGAAAAGAGGCTACATGTTAAGAAAGGAAAGGGTTGTTACAGGGAAGACCCTCTTTGGCTGTGAATGCCCACTTTCCAGTTTGTTTGGTACTTACCTCTAATGGTTAGACGTCTGGTTAGTAGACTTTCTTACCATGTGGCTGGTGGAAGAAATTCATATTCATATGCACTGTGTGCTTTATTTGGTTGTCATATATTATGCTTTTTATTTTACGTTATTTAGTAACGCTTTCAGGTGATATTTGGCAAATGCAATAGGTGGCTTCAAGGAAGGGTTGGATGCCTTTTTAGCAAGGGGGAAAAATACAGGATTAATGAGATTTCAATGAACTTTAAATGCAAAATTGATCTAGGATCTGGGTCAGTTGCCATGTAGAGGTCAGAAAGGCAGGCTTATGTATATCCCTTTTCCTTGACAAGGTAAAGAAGGTGTGAATCTTCAGTAAGTGTCCCCCTAACCCTTACTGCCCCATCCCCCCATGTGCACCCAGAGACACTGATATCTCCGTGTCTGCATTTTGCCCCCAGGACAGAATCTGTAGCAGAGAAGATGCTGACAAACTGGTTCACATTTCTGCTCTATAAGTTCTTGAAGGTGAGAATCATGCTGCATTTTAGCTTACCCTTGCACTGACTGAGTTGTGCCTTGCTCTGGAAATGCATCAGTGCATAAATATGCAAGCAGTATGCCTTCATTCTGGGCATTGAATTTGTATTGCAGGAGTGTGCTGGGGAACCGCTCTTTATGCTCTTCTGTGCTATCAAGCAGCAGATGGAAAAGGGACCCATCGATGCCATTACTGGGGAGGCTCGATACTCACTGAGTGAAGATAAACTCATCCGGCAACAGATCGACTACAAGATGCTTGTGGGTGCCTTTTTGGTTCTGCCTGCTCCTATTCTGAGAATTCCATCACCCCTTTTACATTTTATAATCTTCCTTCCTAATGCCCCTAAGCCCGTGTTTTTGTAACTGCCTGCCCCAGCTGCTCTTTGCTACTCACTCACTACATCTTTTATTTGATCTCCAGCTCTCCTTAAGTTTCCCTTTTGTTTCCACAGACACTGAGTTGTGTTTGTCCAGACAGTGAGAATGGCACAGAGATCCCTGTGAAGGTCCTTAATTGTGACACAATCACACAGACCAAGGACAAGCTGCTGGATGCTGTGTATAAGGGCATCCCACACACTCAGAGACCAAAGGCTGAAGACATGGACTTAGGTGAGTTGGAGAAAAACATCTGACTGGACCCTAGGAACTGGAGGATTCTAGGAAGGGAGAAATGTTTTAAGATAACACAGTGGCATAACTTAGAAGGGTGTAACTACAGTAAAGGAGGAGAAAGGGGATTGTTCACCTTTAAATTAACTTTTATTATGATGTAGAGTGATATTCTTAGTTTGCAATTGGTTTTCATTTTTTGAATTTTTTAGCTTTTTATTCAGCAGCTCTCCAGTTTGTCACTTCAGTAATCTGTTTGTTGGGGTCCAAATTACCCTAGCAACCATACAATGATTTGAATGAGAGAGAGGGCCTAAAGGGAAAGATGAGTAATAAAAAAGTAGCATCAATAATGCATTTGTAGCCTTACAGATGACGTCAGTGACTCCCATTTGAAAGCTGGAGTGAGTCAGAAGATGGCAAATAATTCAAAAACTATAAAAAAAAAAAAAAAAGAAAAAACAAATGAAGGCCATTTGAAAAGTAGCTTAGAATTAGCCATTCTTGCATGCTTTCTCTGTACAATTCCCCACAAGGCCTGTAAACTTAATTGAAACAACACTTGAGGTCTATTTGCAAAGACAAGACTTGACTAAACCTTTGTCCTTGCCATAGATTATACTGTTTTTATGGGGCCTGGTGCCCTTAGAGAAAACTAGGATGAAATGATATAGACATATCCCTGAGCGAGATGAGGAGATGTGGAATGAAGCTCTCAAGTTGGTACCGGAGCTCCCTGTCTCTATGTGGGATATATATGTACAAATAAAGTTCTTAACCAGGGTATATTTAACCCACTATTGTTTAGCCAAAATCTATGACAATGTCTCTTCATTTATGGCATTGATTAGACATAATGTAGGTTCTCTGTTTCGTGTGTTTTGGACGTGCCCTGTAATACAGAGATTTTGAAGCAAAGCTAATCCTTTTGGCCGGCCTACAGCTCCTGTTCAAGATTGTGCCATTTGCAGTGGTTATACTATGCTGAAATGGCAATAATAATGTTTTGGCAATCCCTTGACCCCCCTTTTTAACAATTCTGGCAAACTAAGGTAAACAATTCCCTCCCAAGTCAGAAACTCGCGGATCTAGCAAGAGGTTGTCTAGCTGACCTAGCAAGAGGTTGTGTTGGAGAAATTTGAGGCCCTATAGGGGTCCTGGCTGGATCTGCAAAGTATTTGACTGTATTTGAGTTCTACCTTGTCTTGATATAATTGGTACGGTTTCCTCATCCTCCTTCCTTTCCTCTCTCTCCCCTTCTCTTCCCTTTCTGCCCTTGTTATTGGAAATTATTTGGAAAATTGAAAAATAAAATTGTATAAAAAAAAAAAGGAGCCATTCTGTGACATACAAAGAGTTAACTTAAAGCTGAACCAATCCTGTAAGGCAGCAACAGGCGGTAGATGCTTTCATACAGTAACCTCACTCTCCAGCCCCCCCCCCCCATCACAGTTGGTGGGTCCACGTATGCTAGTTATGCCACTGATAACAGAGCTGGGAGGGACAGCGTCTGGGATGGTGTAAGGTGTTTGGAGATGATGATACTTGTAATAATGAACCCTAAAGGGGATAGTACAGTACAGGGGGCAGTGGTCATATAGGGATTAACATTAAAATAACTTAACCCTAATGCAAAAGTTACACTGGGCCCTGTAGCTGTACCCTTAATTCTGTACTGCTGTGCCACACTCTCCCCACACCCTCCGTTTGGCCCTGGGGGTTAGTGACCTAACATGGCTCCTTCTCTTCCATACAGAGTGGCGACAGGGACGGATTACAAGGATCGTGCTGCAGGATGAGGACGTCACTACAAAGATTGAATATGATTGGAAACGGCTGAACACACTGGCGCACTATCAGGTGATGCAGCAACAGAGCTTGGCCTCAGAATGGCTTCTGTCTCTTTTAGAAGTTATTTTTTCCAATCTACAAAAGTTAAAAATAACCTCTACTCAACTATGGACAGATGAGAGGAATTCTGTGTAACTTTATGTATGATACTTGAGAGCCCAGGCAGCACAGATAGGGAGTCCTAAGTTGGCCTTAGTGAGCAGTTAGTTCTGTAGTATATCATATTAAGCAAAACTTTTGCTGAAATTTGAATTATTATGGGAGCACTGAATTCTTAATGGATTGAGGATTTGGGCAAACTTTTTTTTGTGTGTGTGTGTGCGCAAGATTCTGATTTTATCACATTACTGTAGACCAGAAGTTGCCAATTGTCCCATACAATATGATAATTTGCATAAGCAACGTAGGAATTGGCTGGATTCATGCTGGATTTAGTCCCCATGTCCTACAATTGTGGGTTTGGTGCTAGTCATTTGTGTGATTTAATTCATCCCCCTTTTCAGTTGGGTATGTGGGGAAATGCAAAATGCTGATTTGCCTGAGGCACCAATGCCAAAGCAAGGTGTGATGGTGCTGCAGTGGAAGCCTCCCTTTCTCTGTGCTTTTATTTTACATGGGGTACATAACATATTTACAAGCTCAGTAAATTCAGGTTTCCTATAGTCCTTTAATGACTAATCCTCTTTCAGTAAAGCTGTTTTTGTCTCCATTTTATTTTACTTTATTTGCACTGAAACAGAATGATATTGCTGGTTTCACTGACATGTCTGCTTCCACCTATAGGTGACTGATGGATCCACGATGGCCCTTATCCCCAAACAGGTGTCGGCCTACAACATCACCAATTCTTTCACATTTACCCGCTCTCTGAGTCGATATGGTGAGTTTGTAGTTCCATGTCCCCTTGTTCGATGCCTGTATTGGGCACTGGTTTAGTCAGCAGCCCACAGAAGGCAACAAAGGTGCTGCTTTGTTAAAAGGGTTTGTTGGCTTTTCACAAGATCACATTTCTAATTTCACCCAAATATTTTTTCTCTTGCCTAGATTGGGGGACACAGGCACCATGGGGATGAAGATCCTGTTGCTTGGAGAAAGGACACTAAAAGGTTAAAGTGGCTCCTCCTCCTCCTGCTCTGGGCTTCATCCCCGCCTACCTCCTCAATCCCCAGTTTTCTTTTAGTGTCCTCAGAAGGAGGATGGACACTTCGTGGCTGGGAGCAATGGTACAGATTTATTCAGTATCATGCCACTACTGGGGGTCAGTGTTTCTCTTCCAGAACCCCTCCAGCCAAGGACTTCTGATCTGAAGATGCTCTATAGCCTTCCCGCTCTACGGAGGCTGCAGGCTGGGGAGCTCCCCCCCCACACTACCCTGGGCACTGGTTCCCGCTCTCCGGAGGCTGCACCAGTAGCCACGACGGAGGGTATGTCTTTTATTGAGCATTCCTGGCTGGCACGAGGAGGTAAGTTAATTCCCTCCTCCCTCCCCCCATTACATGCTGCCTGTCAGCTCTGCAGAAAGAGATTTAGTTTCACTTTCACTGCTATTCTCTCACACAGATTTTCCTAGGCATTTAGTTTCACTTTCACTGCTATTCTCTGACAAAGATTTCCCTAGGCCAGGGATGTCCAAAAGGTAGATGGAATCTACCAGTAGACCTTTAGCTGGTCATCAGTAGATATAAAGACACTGTCAACACACAGTTTGTCTAAATCACCCTCCTGTTTCATGCTTTTTATTTGATATTTATTGATATTTATGTTAAGGTTACAATATACATTTTCTCATGAATCAATATTAAGTCATATTTTCCATGGAACAGAATTCTAACAATGCTTTTATATATGTAGATCATAATGGGACAACAGCACTAAAAGTAGTCCCCGCATTGGTAACTCAGTGCCATTCCCAGCGATCTTTCGCGCCACCATCTGGCGCTGCGTCTATTTCATTGTGCACGAGTCGCTGCACACACGCCTCACGGGCGCCATCTTACTAAAGTACTATACCAAAGCCCGGGAAACCTCTCTGGCGGCCATTTTGGATCCGCATCTCTCTCTCCAGTACTGAGCGTTTCCAGCCTCGCTGTCTCTCACAGAGAAGAACAAGGCACCATTCCTTCCTACCTTGGTGAATAGGTAGTTACACTTCCCTTACTCTTTCTCTAGGGGATTAACACTTCCCTCTCTCTATGGGACCTACTGTGGGGTTTTTCACTACTTCCCTCTGTCTCCACAGATCGCACTCTAAGGGAGAAGTGGTTCACTCCTCTGGACTCCCCTAATATTCCCCAATATCTTACTTACTGGGTTGCACTACATAGTATAGCCATGACGGGCAGGGCAGATGACCAGTCCCTTCCCAAGCAGGCAACTGCATGTACCAACAATGCAATTTAGTATTTGGCATGGGCTACTTGCAGACCTAAATTTGCTAGTGTTTTGGCTGAGCCAATATGTGAAGCCTGTAAGACTGCAGCAGTCACTGCACAATTACAATCCCACACAGCCCTACCAGCCAGCTCTGCGACAGCTACGGCTAATCAAACGAGCTTGGATTCTGAATTGGTGTGCGCTCTATCTCTAGCGGGTCTACAAAACCTAGCCAGAATTCCAGAGACTCTAGATAATGTCCTACAGCATCTATCTACAGAGCCTCACAGACTGGTCACTCAGCAGTCGGCCACAAAGCGACCTCCCCTTTCCCCACCTGTTTTGCCTGATGAACAGGTAGAGGCATTGGGAAGAGGGACAGATCCTATCCGCAGATGAATAGGATCAGGATACCCCTAGATCACAATGAGAGGTCGAGAGCCTGATTCAGGCACACCCCACCTTTAGCAGAGCGAACCAATAACATTTTCAAGAGGCAAAAGAAGTCTTCTTGTGTCTTTCCAGCCTATGAACAGCTGGGTGACATTGTTAAAGCACAATGGAAAACGCCAGACCATAGAGTCCAATTTTCCATCGCTTTACTCAAACTTATCCTTTTACTTTACAGACCTTGGTCTTCACCCCCAGCAGTGGACCCACCGGTCTCTAAATTGTCAAAGACCACCACCATTCCAGTAGTCGATGCGGCTTCCTTTAACGATCCTATCGACAAACGTCTTGAGGGTTTCTGCAAGTCGATTTTTACAGCAGCAGGCAGAACTCTACGACCTATTATTGCCACCCCATGGGTATCCAGGTCAATGGAAGTTTGGGTGGAACAGGTGGCCCAACTCATGGCTCAGAAGACCCCTCCACAGACCTCTTTCTAGCTCCGATAGCGGACACAAATACATAAATTTGCGTAGCAGTCCTGGACGCGGCTAAGCTCGTCACAAGGGCTTCGGCATAATCCATTGCAGCCAGACGTTTCCTTTGGCTAAAAAAAAAAAAAAAACTGGTCAACAGATCTTACCTTGAAGTGGTCTCTGCTTGGTCTCCCATTCTCGGGAAAAAAAAAAAAAAAAAAAGACTTTTTGGTGCTGAACAGAGAAGGAAAATTCTCAAGCTACAGAGCCAGAGGTCCCAACATGAAAAGCAACAAGCTCCGACCCGCCCCAGATTCCAGTCAAGGCAGAGCACTTCTTGGTCAGGAAGCAGAGCAGCACCTAAGCCCGCACGGGACAAACAGCCTCCGCATGAGGAGGTGCCCACCCCTGAAAGCTAAACCCTTTGGCGGACGCTTAAGTCACTTTCGGGAGGTGTGACGGCATAGAGTACTGGAACCCTGGGTCCTACAGATCATTTCTATCTCATAGAATTCGCTCAGCTACCTCCGAGGTGATTTTCCATCTCAAGGCTCCCTACCACAGAACCCAGGCACTCAGCTTTCCATGGGGTTCCACACGCCCTGACTACCTCCGCGGTAGTAATGGCGGTCCCTCAAGGGTAAAAGGGGCTTCGGTTTCTACTTAAACCTGTTTATAGTACCCAAAAAGGATGGATCTTTTCACCTGGTGCTAGACCTAAAGGCACTAAACGACCATGTAAAGAAGCACCACTTCAAGATGGAATCCATCCAGTCAGTCCTAATGTCCCTGGACATAGAGGATTTCAGGGCGGTGATCGACATCCAAGATGCATACCTGCATGTCCCCATACATCCCAACCACCACTGGGTCCTTCACTTTTCAGTGGCAGGAGAACATTGGCAATCCCTGGCACTCCCCTTCAGACTATCCTCCGCGCAAAGGCTATTCACAAAGGTCATGGCTGCGGCTCTAGAGGACCTGCGACTGCAGGGAGTGAGTGTCATACCATACCTGGACGACCAACTGGTAAAGGCCCTTTCCATGGCACTGGCCACAACTCATCTCCAGACACTAATGCTGTTACCGTGGCAGATAAACTTCCAAAAATCTCGATTCATACCTTCCCAGAGTACAGAATATTTAGGGCTTGATCTAAATTCTTCATTGGGAAGAGCCTTCCTTCCCCAATCCAAGATCACCTCCATGCAGGGGCTCCTGCCATCTCTGCAGAAAATGGATCAGGTACCTTTAAGGTTGCCATGAGAGTGCTAGGGACTATAGTGTCATCCTGCGATTCCATATGCGCAGCTCCACACCAGAGCCATGCAGAGCCTTACTCCAACACCAGAGGAGGAACTGAGCGAACCTAAACTGCAGGATTCCCCTATCAGATCTAGTTTGAACCTCTATCAGTTGGTGGCTTTGACCAACAACACTTCCGTCAGGAAAACCCTTCCCCAATCACCAGTGGACAGTCATCACAACAGTTGCCAGTCTACAAGGTTGGGGAGAAGTATTGGGAGACCTAACAGTACAGGGACGTTGGTCACAGAAAGAACTACTCCCCATCAACATCCTGGAATTAAGAGCAATCTACCTGTCATTGCTCCAATTGTCAGGCAGACTTCAAGATCTACCTGTAAGAATACAGTCAGGCAATGTGACAGCGTTGGCTTACATCAACCACCAAGGAGGCACCAGGAGTCAAGCTGCCCTCGCAGAGGCACAGCAAATTCTTCTGTGGGTGTAAAACACAGTACCAGCTATCTCCGCAGTATCCCTGGAGTGGACAACTGGATAGCAGATTTTCTCAGCCGAGAGACCTTAGATCAGGGAGAGTGGAGCCTACACCCAGAGGTTTTTTCAACTGATTCTGGAAAGGCGGGGCACTCCGGAAGTAGACTTAATGGCATCCAGGTACAACAACAAGCTTACGAGGTTCTTCACAAGAAGCAATGACCCTCTGGCCCTAGCATGGACACACTGGTGGTTCCGTGGCAGTTTCACCTAGCATATGTCTTCCCACCACTGGCACTTCTGCCAAGGGTAATCAAGAAGGGTAGAAACAGTTGTAGTGGCACCCTACTGGCCACACCACACTTGGTTCGAAGAGCTCATAAGTTCATCAGTGGACGCACCATTCCACCTTCCAGACAGAATGGATCTGTTATCTCAGGGACTGATCCTTCACCTGAGTTCACCATGGCTGGATTTAACGGCATGACACTTGCAGCCATAATCCTAGCCCGATCAGGAGTTCCAAAAAAGGCCATACCGACCTTACTAAGGGCCAGAAAGCCCGTCTTCGCACGCATCTACCACAGGGTATGGAGGACATTCATATCCTGGTGTAAATCTAAAGCCAAAGACCCACAGTCCTGGGATGAAAGTAGCCTATTGTTATTCCTTCAGGAGGGTTTAGAAATAAGGGCTGGCACTCAGCTTACTGAATGTTCAGGTATCAGCCTTATCTATCCTTTTTCAGCAGCAGCAGCTTGCAATGCTGCCCAACATCAAGACCTTCCTACAGGGAGCATTGAGGATGATACCTCCATACCGTCATACAATCCCTCCCTGGGATCTCAATAGGGTACCTTCTGTATTGCAGGAGCAACCGTTCGAGCCATCGGCTCAATTCTATTAACTCTGCTGACTCTTCAGGTAGTTTTCTATTAGCCATCACTTTGGCTAGACTAGTTTCAAAACTAGCAGCTCTATCTTGTTGTCCACCATTTTTGATTTTTTACAAGGACAAGGCGGTGTTGAGACCTACCTTGGATTCTTCCTAAGGAGTTCCATCTTAACCAGGACCTGCTGGTTCCTTCATTTTGTCCTGAACAAAAAACAAATTTGGAACAGTTACATATGTAGATGTGGTTCGTTCTCTCAGAACATACACCAGGGCTACCAAGAGTAGAAGGAAGCTAGACAACCTCTTTGTCTTACCAGAAGGACCACGGAAAAGCCTTAAGGCATCTAAGGCCACCAATGCAAGATGGATTAGGTCAACAATCTTGAAGGCCTATGAGGTACGAGGTAAGGCCACACCCTTCCGGGTTCAGCTCATTCTACTTCTTCACTCAGCACTTCTTGGGTGGTTCCTCTCCAGGCTTCAGCAGAACAGGTCTGTAGAGCTGCATTGTGGTCATCCACACACACCTTTTCCAAATTCTACAAGCTGCATACATTCGCCTCAGCCGAAGCGAGCTTCGGCAGGAAAGTGTTGCAGGTGGTTATTCCCTGAACACTAGGGGTAAAAAGTCCCGCCCTCATGGGTAGCTTTGGGACGTCCCCATGGTGCCTGTGTCCCCCAATCTAGGCAAGAGAAAAATAGATTTTTGTACTTACCGTTAAATCCTTTTCTCTTGTCCTACATTGGGGGACACAGGCCTTCCCTCCCTGTATTAGTTCATGTTAATATTGATCAGGTAATATCTTATATAATTTTTGTTGTTCAAATACCAACAATTTCAAACAGCAGGTGGTTCATACCGTGCTTAGCTTGCATTGGGGAGGAGCTCCTTCTCTTCACATGGGCAATTGGTAGGGCTCGTCATCTCTTCTTCGGTCAGAAAACTGAGGATTGAGGAGGTAGGCGGGGATGAAGCCCAGAGCAGGAGGAGGAGGAGCCACTTTAACCTTTTAGTGTCCTTTCTCCAAGCAACAGGATCTTCATCCCCATGGTGCCTGTGTCCCCCAATGTAGGACAAGAGAAAAGGATTTAACGGTAAGTACAAAAATCTATTTTTTTAACCTAAAAGATTTCACTGCAGAATTTTCTATGAACGGATACTTGGAGGTTCAGCATTCTTGCTTTCTACCTGCTGTCACTCCAATTTTCTACCTCTGTAGGTCACTTACAACTCACAGAAATCTTGTCCTGTTGCATGTACATTTGCCATCAGCAAAATGCCTCTTACCCAGTGATCTTTTTCCCTTAACCCCCCCCCCCCCAAATTGCCAGAGAGTCTTCTGCGCACATCCAGCAGTCCTGACAGCTTGCGCTCTCGTGCACCCATGATCACCCCTGACCAGGAGACTGGAACCAAACTTTGGCACTTAGTAAAGAATCATGACCACTCTGATAATAAGGAAGGTGACCGTGGCAGCAAAATGGTATCTGAGATTTATCTGACTCGCTTACTAGCGACCAAGGTGAGTTGTGCTGTGGGATACATGACATGACCTGTGTTGTATGGTGAATGGACAGATATAACTGACCACATGCCTTCTTCCACAGGGGACGCTGCAGAAGTTTGTGGATGACCTTTTTGAGACTGTGTTTAGCACAGCACATAGAGGCAGCGCCCTTCCCCTAGCTATTAAGTACATGTTTGACTTTTTAGATGAACAGGCAGAAAGAAGACAGATTACAGACCCTGATGTGCGGCACACATGGAAGAGCAATTGGTAAGGATGCGGCACAGCAATAATGAACAATTTCAAAAAATAAATAAATAATAAACAATTTCATTGGTAGTGGGGCTTGTGCTGTCTCTACTTGGAAAGCAGAACAGAGTTACACTGCTTGGTAAGGAACGTTGGTGTGACAACAAAAGGGGAGAGTCTGCTATTGTTTAAAGTAAAGGAATGGGGACTGATGCAGTGTTATGCTTTGAAGTTAAAGCATTGGTGTTTTGAATGCGCTATAAACTAAAGCCTTTCTCTCCTGTCTAACTGTGTACCCTATATGCTCCACTCAGCCTCCCACTGCGTTTCTGGGTGAATGTGATCAAGAACCCACAGTTTGTGTTTGACATCCACAAGAACAGTATCACAGATGCCTGTCTTTCTGTTGTGGCCCAAACCTTTATGGACTCTTGTTCTACATCAGAGCATCGCCTGGGCAAGGATTCCCCAAGTAACAAACTGCTCTATGCCAAGGATATCCCCAACTACAAAACCTGGGTGGAGAGGTTAGTAAAGGTGGCAGGTGTTTGTTTCTAAGCTGAATCTACATATTTGGGTCTGTAATTTAGGAGAGGAAGGTGCTTTCGTCTCCCTTTTTTATTAGCCAGTTAAGGTGGCCATTGACAAGCCAGCCTATATGGTATATATCAGTTGATAAACTGTCCCAAGTAAAATATATATATAACCAACAAATGACCTAGGTGCTACCCACATGTAATAATGTTTACAAGATTGAGTAAAAATGAGTAGCTGGTCTCCTTTTCACTCCCTGACTTGACTTGAAGATATTATAACAGATGATCCCCACTGCAGTATTATGTATCTGAAGTTGCGCCAAGCTTGTCATACACATGGTTGCTGATGGCTGGACAGTAAGGTGGAATGTGGCCAAATTGCTCAATCAGATCTGGCCATGGATGGCCAGCTGTTAACCACATCTTTATCTGGAGCCTCTGATGGGCAAGTTTTTACTAAACATGGTAGAGGAATTTACTGAGATGTGCACTTCTAAAGCACAAGATTCTTTAGAACTCCGCTTGAAAAGATGGAATAATGCCCATTGTCCTCAGGATTCCTGATCAGTGTAATTGCCCTGCTTTAAATGCTTTCCTTATTGCAGCGTCCAGCAGCAGTTACCAAAGCCTTCCTTCCACTCACACCCCAAATGTTCTGTTGTCCATACTAGAGTTGGAGAGCCGTCTGTCTGTATCTGGGCACAACCTCAAAACTCCCCCTCTGTCCCTTATCTTTGAATTCTTTTTGTCCATGTTTAAAGGGATTCACTTATCCAATAGTATGAAGCTGAGCTGGCTTGGATAGGCCCACGTGAGACTGACAGTTGCTGTATCCAGAGCTGGCCTGGCAAGATTAACCCTTTACGTTTCAACCAAATTTACATTTCATTTGCCAGATCATTTTTGGTCATGTTGTGCTCTGGGTATTCCAAGGGGGATGTTTTCAGTCTCCACTTTACAACAAGGCTGGATTTTTGTTTATACATTATTGAGAGCAATGAATGAAATCTAGTTTCACCAGTTACAAAATAAATTCAACCCCTTATTTAAGTTAAAAAATTTCCTTTTGCAGTAGTGCACTATTTTTCCAAAAGTTACAAAAATGCAGAATTTTATACGGAGTAGTAATATGAAAGTTACCATCCCTTTAATGGCACTCAGCACATATTTGTCTCTTGTGGGACTGATTGAACTGCCCACATAATCAGTATTCAAGAGTCATTAATCCATACACGTACTTTGTTTGGCAGATATTACAGAGACATCAGTAAGATGTCAGCAATTAGCGACCAGGACATGGATGCCTACTTGGTAGAGCAATCACGACTGCACGCCAATGAATTCAACTCTCTGAGTGCACTTAGTGAACTCTACTTCTATGTGAATAAGTACCAGGAAGAAGTAAGTACATAGAATGGGGGGTGTTACTGGGGCTTGTGCTACAGGTTAGAGTGAGTGTGAACAGTGATTATGGGGAAAGTGCAACAGTATGTGAGTGATGCAGAGAATGGAAGGTATGAGAGAGGCATGGCAGGTAACACAATTGTGCATATGTTTGAACACATTAATTAGTGGTGTCTCTTCTTGGCTTGGTCTCCCCTCCTACAGATTCTCACAGCTCTAGACCGTGATTCGTACTGCCGCAAGCACAAACTGCGTCAGAGGCTGGAGCAAGTAATCAATATGGTATCCAGTAACAGCTGAGCGTTCAGCCCTTGTCCCCTGGAAGCTCCCAAAGACAAGCCTTTGGATAAGCCAGTTAGTGAGAAGTGTTGGCTGGGAGCCCCATGGGAGAGGGGTTCATAAGAGACGGGCAATGTGCAAAGCTAGGGCACTGCCACAGAGACTTCATGGAGCCACCAATGGGAGCCTGTGTCACCAGAGCTGACATCTCGGATCTCTTTGGTTTGCAGCAGAAACATCACCAGCCATGGCCCCGTGTGCCCATGGGCATACAGCTTCCCTGCCCACCCCACATCCTTTTATCTGTGTGTAAAAAGGTGCCCACAGTGCCTTGTGCTATGTTTGTAAGGGCAGCTTGGCAGTAGGGCACATCCCTGGCACTTTTGCCATGCTAGTGTTTGGTGTCCTTGTATTTGGTTCCAAGTGTCCCCAAGAGGAACCCCAAGTGCACAGAGAGGGGCATCTCAAACTCCCAATCTCTCTGTAGAAGACATGAAGCCATATGGGGGAGCCCCATCCCTTCTCCCCACAAATAATCTCACTGCACTCTGGTACCCCAATGTTCTGCTGCTCTATTATTGTGCTTGTTGGTCTTTGCCCATCACAGAAGGAGCTTTAACTTGATTAGGGGGCCCTTTTGTTCTGGGTTATGTTCATTGCCATGCAATACCAGTGCTGATCTTTGCAAGGGGAGGTTGGGGGGCTATCCCAGTACCACATGATCAGTCATTACATGTTGGTATTCACCATCATATAGAGACAATACTGCAAGCTTCACTGGCAATCAAAGGGTTAAACCCCAATTCCAGGTTCTGGTATCTAGATCTTGGCTTTTTGTATGTGTGTGTTATTTATTTAACTTATTTTTTATTAAGCCCTTGGCTGCAAGCAGTGTGTAATAATCAGTAACGTGTGTGTGATATAAACCTCCAGTTGGTAACGCCACTTGAATCTCTGCCCCTGATCACTGCACCTCTGGCATTGCTCTTGCACAACACTCATTATCTTCCTCTACATGCTCCCCTAAAGTTCCCTGACTTTCCACAATTACCTTCTTTCTACTGGCTACCCACTAGCCCCATCCCTTTGTTTCTCCTCCCAGTCGCTTCCCATGATCCTCTTCCCTGTACTCAATAGGACCTGTCAGCCCTTTCCTGTACTGTCTACCTATCATTTATTTCACTGTACTCCCTACTATACATAAGCCCCTTTCCTGTACTCCTTGATCATTATCCTCCTATACTGTTCCCCTGTACTCTCCTTCATCCCATCATCTTACTGTTCCCCTGTACTTGCTGGCTTCCCATCAGCTCCATACCTGTCTCTCTTGTATATACTATGCATCATTCTCTCTTCCCTGTCTCCCTGTACTATCATCCCTGTGTGCCATTTTCACCTGTCAGGGTTGTCACCAGGAAGGTAAAGGGGTGTGTCATCACATCCAAAAGATGTGTAGTGGGATTTTTAGGACCCTAAGCTGGTTAATGGGCTGGGTTTCTGCATAATGGGTGTGGCAGGTGTTTTTCTAGGGCCCCATTCTACTTGTTGTCAGTGCCCTCAACCCATGGGGCACAAATGACCAATAGGGTAATAATTGGGGCACCTTGGGGGAGAGTCACTGGTAATTTAGTAGTGTGGGTGCCCATGAGTCTTGATGGTGGCCCTGCCTCCAGTCCCTTTCCATTATCAAGTAAGGTCTTCTCAAACTAGTTGTAAACGGAGGAGACGGATGTTGTAGCTGTTGAGTACAGTGTTGGTGTGAAACTTGGGTAGTTGTGCAATCACTATATACTCCGTCAGTCTCTTAGTGACACCCCAGAGTACAGTATTGCCCCCTAACTGTGTGAGCCTCGAGGGGCACAAACCAAAGCATACAAGTGAAAGCAATAATCGGGCAGTTCCTGAGTGTGTGTTGCTGTATATGCAGGTTCCCCCCATACAGAGATGTTTCCGGGATCAGGTGTCCCATCTCCAAGCCAGAGAGTTTGGTGGTAACTTGCCTGTCCATGTTCCGTATTGCCAAACCTGAAACATTCCATAGAAGCATTTAGTCTCAGCAGCAGCCGACACACTGATTTCTGTATTGATACCTCTCAGTGGGAACAGCTTTGGCCTTTCCTTGGGGCAGTGTATAAATATGGAGAAATATATATATATATATTTGTGATATTTGTGCATTTCTTTTTCTGTATATTTGTGCCATTTTATCTCATATTCTTCATCGGTTCTCTCTCTTATTGAGGTTTCTATACGTTCTAGCAGTAAGACAGGTTGATGTGTGCGGCAGCTAGGTAATTCTCTGTTCCACTGCAATGTCCTGCAGGCCAGCACCCAGACGCTTGAAATCTCCACCATCAATGAAGGAATTTAGGTGCCTTAGCAACATATTCCACCCCACCATAGGATCTGCCATTTCCCTGCAGATATGGGGGAGCCAATGAAATGGGCAGGGTGTACAGTATTTAGCAGCACTTTATGTCCACGGTGGCTGAGGATCCAATACTGTGAGCATGGCTTTTTTATTTCAGGATGTTTTTTTGCAGAATAAATCATATAAAATCATTTGCTCTGTCACTTTCTTGTTTCTATCAAGCAATCCGTTTGCTCAGTATGCGCCGTACTGCTGCTTCTTCCCTTTGCACCATTGGCTGCATTTGCCAGAAACCCTAAGGCAGTTGTATCATGCAAGTTTCCAGGCACCCAAATATATGCACTTTGTATTCTAGTGCAGTGAGTGTGGATGTGCTTTGAGAGTGCAGTTGTGGTAATGAAGCCCCTCCCTGCCCCTGTAGGTAAGTGTGGGGGTGGCAGAATTGGCTACATCTTTGTGAACAACTGGCAAACAAGCCATCTCTCCAGGCAAGTGAACTCCAGGTTTTTGCACCAGTAACCCCCCCCCCCCCCCCCAAACTGTGAAACATTCTGTTGGAGGAACGTACTGCAGTCACATATTTTTCCATTCTCATTACTTTTCATACAGATCTGCTGATTGTTCTGGTTTTACCGTTCTTCTGGCCCTGTACACTTAGTACAGCGAGGCTCTCCCTTTCCTATGGGAACAACTTTATGATGAACTCCCAGTTTTATGGTCCCATCTTGTCTAGCTGGACAATGTGATTTCTGTTACATATCTGCAAAAAAAAATAACACAGCAGCTATGGTTGATGTAGCTAGAATTCCGATTTAGGCAGAAAGGAATGTGCCAGCCAAGCAACCTGATTTCAGGGATCACCTGCTGGAAGACCAAGTCATTAAGCAGAAATGTTATTGACCAGGCAGTAAGTGCCCTTGACAAGAAGATGTTTCAGCGCCAATCCACAGTCTGAGAACACAAAAGACCTAATGGCATCCCACAGTATGTTGCTAAGGTATTCTACCAGGTCCATCCCATGGAATTTTCAATTGACTTTAATTTTGACTTCTAACGTTTTCCTTGCTTCCAAGAGTAATGACAGGTCTAGCAAATGAGGGGCTATGCTGGAGAAGCGTTGCGTATGGTACTAAACGCAAAATACCTGATGTCTGTGAAGGCTTATCGGAAGGTTAGGAGACGTTGACCCTTGGTGTCTTAAAAGCAGTGCACACTGTAGCAGACGGCACCATCAGGAATATTTGTTTAAAAAGCCTTTATTTTGCTTTTCTTTGGCTTTGTGATCAGGACAGTTACATTTCAAGCCAAACAATGGCCCTTTATCAAGCTAATGTTACACACATGTTCAGACATTTTATACTATATATCATAGCTCCATCTTGTGACAAGATACTGAAAAAACATTATAATACAGATACATTTTCAAACGTTTACATTTAGTTGGTGGAACAATTCCGTCCACTATTTATAAAGAAGGTTCTTTGTCCCAATATCTGTAAAATCAAAACAAATTTATCAGAATATAGAGTGCAAGTCATGTTTTCGATTCAGGCCATGGGGTTCCATTGTTTCTAAGTACCGTATCCACCAGTAATTCCTTATTTCTATCACCTCCTCTACGGAATATCGGAACATTATCTATAACCTGGAATTTCAGCTGTTGAACCCCATGGCCCTTCTCAGTGGAATGATATGCCACCGCCTGCTCCAACTAAATGTGAACGTTTGACAATGTATCTGTATTATTTCAGTATCTTGTCACAAGATGGAGCTATGATATATAGTATAAAATGTCTGAACATGTGTGTAACATTCGCTTGATAAAGGGCCATTGTTTGGCTTGAAACGTAACTGTCCTGATCACAAAGCCAAAGAAAAGCAAAGTAAAGGCTTTTTAAACAAATATTCCTGATGGTGCTGTCTGCTACGGAAAAATCGTTTCAATATTCGATAATCGAAGTACTGTCTCTTTAAAAAAAAAACGGACTTCAATTAAACTTGCCGAAGTGCTATGTCAGCCTATGGGGACCTTTTACCAGTCCCTCGAAGTCTTCACACATTGAAGTAAAATCGTTTAATCGTACGCTAAAATCGTTTGAATCGATCGAACGATTTTACTTTGATCGCTTGACGGCCAAATACAGTGAAAAATCCTTCGACTTCGATATTCAAAGTTGAATTATTTTAATTAGGGTTAATTTGAAATTCCACACTTGATAAATCTGCCCCATAGTGAATCCAGCTAATGGCGATATAGTTAAGTGGTCTGATTTCATGAGTATGAACAATTTAAATCCAGGAGATTACTCTATATATTTTATATCATATCAAAAGTGGTTTAATAGGAGTCCCAGATAAAGTCATTTGCCCTCCAGAAACACTGGTTAGCTGATGCAATTCTTCAATTCATTCAAAATCCTAATCTACTGACAATAGCTCATATTTTTCAAAAACAATGGTCCCCAGGCTGTAATTGAAAACATCCCCTTCAAAAAGTTGTGCCCTTGAAATGGGGGTTTCAACAAGACAACGAGCCCAAACTCGCCAGTAAACCAGCAACATCTTACCAACAAGATCCCTCGGATTTCTTGCTGAATTTGTCATGCTGATCTCCTGGCAAGCCTTGTACTCCTCATATGGACCCCTGCTACTTACCTGCCCTAGTACAAATCCCCTAGCACTGAATAGGCCAAGTTTGCCATTTTTATTTTTAATACTATGTCCTATAACTACCATTACTAGTGCTTTGGGGAGAGTATTACCAAACTTGTGTGCTTTTACTTTAATACAATCTACTATTCAAATATCCTGTCAGTCCTTTCTCTGTACTCTCTCTCTAGTACCATATGTTTATTAAAATAAAATAATATACCCGTGTCAATAATAAAGTAACAGCAGATGACGTTGAAAGAAAAATGCACATGAATTAAACAGCTAGTTCATCCAGAGTAAAAACCTCACCTGCAGCCTCTCCAATTTGCCTCAGAGGGGGAATAAATTCCTGACTCCCAAGAGGGCAATCCAAACCAGTCCCTCGATCAGCTCTGTAACAAACCTATATAATTGTGTTCAGAATAATATGTGCTTAAAAGTGTGAAGCTTATAATAAGGTTTTATTTCCATCCAGGCAAATGCACTGAGAACACTGCACATTCTATTCCAAATCAAAATGAAGAAAAATGGATGAAATATGTATTATTCTATTAGTGAAAGTGAAGAAAAGGGAATTGTGGTGTGGGCCCTTTAACAGAGGTTGCTGAAGCTTGCTTGGCAATGAAAAAGGTAGCTTTATTTCTTTAAAGCAGCAGGAAAAGTATTACACAGCTCAATTTCAGCATGGCATCAGAACAGCAGAGCAGTTTCTCTAGGTCTTTCCTTGAAGAGAGCCAACATCAGACAGAGAGACTCTTGCTGACTGGGAGCGGCCTTTTATACCCAAGGCTCCCAGAATGCTTTGTGGTTCTGTGACATCATACATCTCACATTAAACAAATGTTACATTTTAACAATAATTGCAATTTCCACATATACATTTACATATTAGTCTTCATGGATTACAACATAAAAAAGGTAAAAAGAAACTCACATTTAAACAAAGTTTGAATTCCAAGCTGTGAAATGTCTGTGCACAGCTGACAACAATCAGGCTACACCCGTGTGTTTCACCAAACCCTGTGCAGACTCATCAACTTGGGAAACTCAGGTAAGTATTTTAAACTTTAAATGTTAAAGTTTGAACTCATATATAAAGGGTATTTTTTAGTGGCAAGTTGCTTTTCTAAGAGGAAAAACTAATGTTTAAATCTAACTTTATAGAGCTGCAAAACAGACTGCTTTCACATGGCTTTTAACCCTGTTGTTGCCATGTTGAACACAGGAGAAAAAATATGTTTCAAGGCTGAGAATGGTGTAGGACAGACACAAGAAGTAATGAAAGACAGATTAAGAAAGAGAGTTTGCGCTGGCCAGCAGAGGTAGAAAAGACAGAGAAGAAAGAAAGTAAGAAAGTACTGTCCTCCACACATATCTCAACAACAAAAAAAAGAAAAATGTATTTAAGTGACATAACTCTGTCACAGGAATATAAGGCAGCAAGTCCTGTAGTTTATTTCCTAACTCGTTGACTGTATCAAGTGCAAGATGTTCCAAGCTGTTGCTTTGAATGAACACACACACACACACACACAACTCAGGTTTCCATGGCCTTTCTGTTATGGGGCACTTGGCATGTCAAATTCAAGTTGAAGAAAAAAGCCAAGGGGAAGTAAACCTTACTTATTATTATAGCTGTTTTGGGGGGAAAAAAATTGGTGTTCTGTTCCTTTAATCCAGTGATCCCCAACCAGTAGCTCAAGAGCAACATGTTGCTCCCCAACCCCTTGGATGTTGCTCCCAGTGGCCTCAAAGCAGGTGATTATTTTTGAATTGGGGGTTGGGGATCCCTGCTTTAATCCAATAGAAAACTTGTGGGAGGGGGGTGACATGGGGTGTGTGGCAAAAGCAAGAAATGCAGAAGAATTGTGGAAGAGGTTGTTGGAAGTTGATGGAGTCCATACAACACAGATGTGCAGCACAGAAACACTTTTATACAACTCAATATTCGTTCCCTCATTCAAAGCAACACAAACATCTTTCCCTGGTCAGTATGGGGTTAACCTTGCCCCCTTAACCCTGTGCATTCGCTTCCCCTTTTTTTGTTTTAGCTCTGTGTGAGTGTCTCCCTTTGTAAGGGACATTTTTTTGTGACTCGCCCGGTCCTTTGGACTGGATTCTGGGCACATTTGAGGCTTGGCCAGTGTGATTGCCATAGTTCAGCCTCAGGCTGGGGTCCCTCGTAGCAGTCGGGGACATAGTGTCAGCAGCTGTCTATGGAGTTGCTGTGTGTGCAGCCTGCGTCTTAAGAGCCTACCACCCGTTGACTCCTGCCCTCGCCGTATCCTTGCTGCTGAGCTACAGAGGGAGTTGAACTGGCTGCTGAGAATTATATGGAGGGTTCACATATTTTTCAGCGGTAAGTACTGCTACAAAAAGAGCCTTAATCAGTTATTATTGGTTGCTGTTTCTGCAGATGGGGGATGCATCTGGTAAAAGGAAACCTGCTACTGAATCAGATCCTGAAATCAGTGCCATATGTAAGGCTGGTAATAAGCCTGGTGCCAAGAGGAAGCGATTGTGTAAGTGATGTGTACTGGAGCTGCTTGATGGTGACCTGGAGAAGCTTTCCCTATGCAGGAAGAGAGATAGAGCTCACTCTCCGTGAACCTCCTTCAACTAAGTCTGATGCAGGTCCAGCGGACCTTTCTTCTGTGGATATACTGTCCTGGATCTCTCAAGCAGTCGCACAGGGTATTAAAGAAGCAACTATGCAGCAACCTTCAGTAGCTCCAAAAAGAAAGGAGATAGAATTAGAGTTTCAGGGGGGTAGTGGTTTGATGGCTGCCTGAGACAGACGTGTTTCTGCCAAACTCCTGCTTCCCAGCGCCATTATTCACTTATATGTGACAAAATGGGGAAATGCCAGAAATCTTCCACACCTACTACATCCCAGAAGACTAATCTACCCAAAAAAAGACAAAGAAAGTTTTTTTGCCAAAAACCCTCCGTCACCAACAAATGGGGATACTGAGGCCTGCACCACAGAGCCGCCTTGTCAGATGGAAGATCTACAGATTCCTGTCGCTACACTAAATATCACCAACCTACTGAACCTAATATCTGCTCTCCTGCAAAAGGAGGATTTGCCAAAACTTTTGGAGGATATAAAAGAAAGCCAGCAACAACTCCATGACCTCGAGGAACAACACCTCAATCACAGTTGGTTACCGCTAATTCGCTAGACTTACCACACAGGCACAGCACATATTTAATTCGCAATGCCTTCTAGAAGATGCGCAAAATAGAAGCCACCGCTGTAATCTCCGCATCCGTGGAGTGCCAGACGACGTAGCCAATACAGAGCGGTGGCAAATCTTGTCAGATATTTTCAAGCAACTATTGGAACAAGACAAAGACACAGACAGACAAATTGACAGACTGCACAGGGTGAGCGGAGGACTGAACAAGCCAAGAGATGTTCTTTGTGCTTTCCATAACTTCTCTACCAAAGAAAATATATTCCATAAAGCCAGAAAAATTATAAATAGCATTTAAAGACAATGTTATGATAGATACTAAAAAAGGTTATTTTCTGATGTCAGTATCTCTTTAAAACAACAAGGCACAACATCATTGGATAGCGGCTCAGATCCCCTGAATCCAGGGCCCCAGAGCCCACCATGAAAGCTTAGTAAAGTCACTACAATATTCTCTGTCTTAGGCTAGATGATATACAACGCCATTGCTTATATTTGTACTCCTAATTTGTCCTACACCCTAGAAGTTCACTCTAGGGAACGGTTGACTGGATAACTGGGTTAAAGACTTAATTACAGCCAAATCCAGCAAACTTGGGCAATTATTGCTCAGCACGTTAAGATAAGTTAAACCCCAGTTACCAGTTCATTGGTTTAGTTTGAGTACAGACATTGGAGTTTAAGATGCAACACTGGATTCCAACTGATTTACCACCTTGTATCCTCTTATGAACAGTGACAGTCATCACCACAGAGAACCTCAATTACAGTTAATGGATATCCCACTATTTAGAACTATAACCATGTTTACTGAAACACTTACGCCAGACCAGGCACAAATATTTGAGGCCATGCTTTTGTCCCCTTCCCTCCCCCCACATATTATTTACTACCCCCCCTTTTTTTTTTGATCTTCTCTTTCTTTCCTTCTACTCCCTCCCCTTTTTCCCTACTTTCTCCTACAAACGTTTATGTATTGGAAACCTACAGCAAGCTCATGGGATAGTACAATTATATTGCTCCATAAGAAACATTGTTGGACCATGATTATCACACCATGATGATCACTAGGACCACTACAACAGAAATACACCACAACTATATTCACACTACAAGGAAACTCATCGCATGTAAATGAAAGCGACGCAACAATACGTCTTCTTAGTACATCAGACTTCACAGGACACATGACCAGCAGACAGAACCAATCAGAGATATCTCAGACCCACTTTTATATGATGTCCAAAACATGGCCTCTATTGTAATCAGCAAAGTCACGTACACTGCTTATTTTTTTTTTCTTTTTTCTCTTATTATATCTCTACATATACATGTGTATAGTGTTTACTATTAGGTTATTACTTAGGAAAACTGTACTGCTGTGATAAGTTCATATTCTGCTAACAAATTATAATACAAGGTCTAGGGTTTGAATAGACTGTGAAGAAAAGTGACTTTCTTTATCGGTTATGTTTTACATGTGTAGCGCTATAGTAAATTGAGTGCACCTTGCACTACTATAAGCTCCATTCCCAGTACATACAGTATGTTTCGGATGAGACCTTAAAATCTTAGGGAGTGAGCCCTCACAGAAGTGTGGAGGCAGGGTGTAGTGTAACTGTATTCAGGGTGCAAATAATTGGGCACCAGTAGTTCTTATAACTTAACCATAGAACAGATTTATTAGACACAATATACAATCCTCAGTGGATTGTACAATCAGCACATACAGGATCAACATTGGATAGGCAATACTCAGCACCTTTTGGTCAATATGATTCTCCTCGTGAACAAGAATAATGCACCCAGCTTTCCCGAAGTGGAACCTGAGGGGAATACTCTCTACCCTAGGTCTGTACACTTATTCCCTACTTCTGGGCAATTAGTACCCTGGGATCTTAATCCCACTCACAATCCTCAGAGGAGTCTCAAGCTGCTCAGAAAAATAATGTGACTGTCTGTCACTCCTAGAGTGACCTCTTATGGTGAGTATCATTACAAGACCTGACCGGTCTAGGTTCCACTCTATGGGATCGATGAATGGGATCGAGCACTAAAGAGTTAAATTGTATCACATGATAGTTCACATGGTGTTAAAGGTATTTAATGCAATTGTGTTCACTTGATTTTTATTGCACCTGAGGAAGGGGTTAACCCGAAAGCTTGTGCCAACTCTGCGGGAATAAATGTTCTAAAAGGCAAAGCCAAGTGTCTGGTTTGCTTCCTCCCTATGGGAATTCTTGGATGTAAAGTTGTCTGGAAGCCTGTCTGGGAGTGACAAAATAAATTCGTAGGTAGGACAGGCTCTTTATAATTCCGGCAGGAGCAAGGGAGGGTGAAATGGCTTCCACAGTAACACTAAGAAGGTGGATTGTAATAATCCTCAGGAAAGCCTATTCATGGGAAGGAGAGAGTAAACAGGAGTTTCAGCAGATGACATATACAGGGCGGCTACTTGGGCCGCTTCCAACACATTCATAGGGATTGTCTGATCGATGTCAGGGCATAAAACAGGGATCCCCAACCTTTTGAACCCGTGAGCAACATTGAGAAGTAGAAGGAGTTGGGGAGCAACACTAGTGTGAAAAATGTTCTTGGGGTGCCAAATAAATGCTGGGATTAGCTATTTGGTAGCCCCTATGTGGATTGTCAACCTACATTGAGGCTCTGTTTGGCAGTGCAACTGGTTTTTATACAACCAAAACTTGCCAGTAAGCCAGGAATACAAAAATAAGCTCCTGCTTTAAGACCACTGGGAGCAACACACAAGGGGTTGGAGAGCAACATGTTACTCACGAGCTACTGGTTGGGGACCACTGGCATAAAATAAGAGTTATTCAAAACGCCACTAAAATTGATTAAACACTTTGGCATTATTCGGCCCTTGTCTAATTGCTTTGGTATTTCCCAAGTGTTAATGCTGACCAGGGATGGGCAGGGAAAGGGTAAATTCCTTTCATACTTACTATCCTCCTGGTCCTTTAGTTCCTCACATTTTTATACAATCTTTGTGTTCAACCCCCTGAATTAAAGCTGAAAGTCTGCAGTTCAACTACATCTGAGTTGTACAGAAACAAAATTAGCAAAAAGTTGTCTCGGTCCAAAGATTGATGAACGTAACTGTATATAGTGATCATACTCCCCTTAACTGTCTCTTCTCCAGTTTGGCCAGGCCTCTATTTCTGATTTTGTCAGACTAAAGTGCCTGAGGGTGGATTCCTTTAGGCTCTTTCCATCTATTGGCTGTTCCCTCTGCCCCCACTTCAGGTTTCTTTTATGTTTTTGTCCTGCCAAATTCCTTATTCCCACCAGGTCATTTCATATTCCAACTGAACCTCAACCCAGTTCTATCATTTTATCCCAAGCTTTCACTTGTTTCCACCGCTGGAATCCCATCTCTACTAAAGTAGCTCTACCCTTTTCAGGTCAGTGACATGGTTTATCCTTTTCCCACCGTTTCCATTCTGCTTTCCTGCTTGTCCCATGTTTGTTGTGTTGTTTGTGCAGCTCTTCAGTGTTCTCTGTCCTGCCCAGACAGATCTACAGACAGATCTTCCACATTTTCTTTTACTCCCTGGCATTTCTGTTCTCTTCTACTCAACAAGCTCTCCCATCTTTCTTCTAGTGTTTGTCCAACCCTGTCCTGTTATCTACCCTTCCTATTTTTGCCAGTCCTTATACACTCTGTTTTCCTCCAACTTGCCCATGTAGCGGAGGGTCCCAAGGTCACCTATGAAGGTTCTGACATGCCCTGACCTCTCTGAAGTCTACTTGCAATGAACTGAAATTGCCTCTAGCCTCTTCTTTCTTAGATTATGGTCAGTTATGTGAGGAGCTGCTGAGGTTGTTATTTATCTATTGCCCCTTGTGTTCCAGAGCTGGGGGACAGATGGGGGTAAGGAATGTTACTGGATCAGTAGTCCACAGGCAACCCCTAAAGTTTTTTACAGGCAGAAGTTAATACAAAAGCCATACAAAAGTCTTTTATTGTACAATAATATTTGAGTACAAGAAAGATCATGCACGAGAAGAGCCATGGGTGGGAGGGAATCAATTTCTGGTAGGTGTGGCACATTGAGGGTTACACCCTTCCTTTCAATGTGCCCTTGCACAATTTGTTTATTTAGTTAAAGAAAATCCCTCCCTTGCAAATATTATTTTCTGTGTTCCTCCACCTATAGCAGCAGCAGCCAATTCCTAATGGGGGGGACCCTTTGGCACAAGGAATGAGAGATGAATTCTATGCCACATTCCCCAAGCATTGGCTAAGAGAAGGCAGACATTGGAGGAGGCTTCTCTCTTTTATTCACTAGGGGCAGTTTCATCCAGATAATGGCTACTAGTGATCAGTCAGCAACTGGACTCGCTTGATGGTTTAAGCAGCCTAGTGGCTTCTTCAGTTGAAGGTGCTCATTGAATGAGTGGCAGTTTATTCTCTTACTGGGCAGGTCCAGTTTTACACTTCTCACTGCTACAAGACCGGGTGCTGCCCATTTCCTGGTAGGGTACAAGCACCACCAACGGGGATACAATCTCCCCTGGCTTAGCCCATGGGGGGGGGGGGGTTATCCATACTGCAGGTGATGTGAAGGGGTCTTGTACAGTGAATCCCTTCCAGCGAATATGACGGGAACCCACAGAAACCCTAGGCTGGGCAGGAGGTAAGTACATTCACTGTGCTGGTCTGTCCATACATTATATATATATATATATATATAAATAAATTACATCAATGCCCCAAAGCCCAAACATAATATTTTGTGTGTTTCATATTTGAAATACAGACTCTTCAATGTACAAATCTTTATACAAATATATCATTGCCGCCCTCCTGCTCGGCGACCAGTACCATTGCCATCCTCCCAATACTAGAATGTTAGTTTAGAATTTGGTCTCGGGGGTATGTGCACGTAATGTTCCACTTCTGGATCATGTTAGTAGGAGCTGGAGAGCAGCAAGATGTTATCAGAGAGCAGCAACGGAACCTGACCCACCCCTGAAACTTGCCCACTTTGCCAGCTCCCATTAAAGCCCAGTCATCAACCAGTAGGTTCACTTGATGAGCACTGACTTTGGCAGGAAGGTATTTGTTTGTGATGAAGTCTGGGAACTGGATGAAACATCTGGTTTCCGGGGGAGACTGTAGAGATAGACGGCACCAATCACAAGCCCAGCTCCAACTGCAAAAGGGATGTCCACATGGAAGCCAAAAAGATGGACTGAGGCCGCCGTTGAGACCACAATCGACAGAGATGTGGCAAAGCCTTTCAGAATGTTGTCTGCGTATTTCACTACCACAGCCACAAGCAGCCCCCCGAAGGCTTGGTTAAAGATGACGCACCACACAAGTGGCGTGTAACCGTGAAAGAAGCCACGCTCAGCCACTGCAGCTCCATCTTGTTGCCACATTGCCAGTAGCCCTAATGCCGTTCCAAAGATTCCCAACTGAACATTCCGAAGCCACACAGAAGCCGAACTGCCCTTCAGGATCCGTTCAAAATACACTCCTGCAAAGCCAGAGGACAGACAGGAGACAGCCACGGCCACCAATCCCACCACATAGCTCTGACCACTGTCAGCCACACTTTCATTAGCCCCGGACTGTTCAGCCTGAACAATGGCCACCCCAGCAAACAGAATCACCAGGGATCCCCACTGCAGTCGTGTCAGGCTCTTCCTCAGGAGCAGCACCGAGAATAAGGCGGTCGTGAGGATCTTCAGCTGATAGGTCACCTGCAAATAGCACAGGGGAAGTATTTAGTCAACAGAACCGAGGCCCAATAAGGAAGGGGAGCAAGAAGAGAATCAGAAATGGATGTTGGAGTGGGGGGCAAGTACTATCCATGGGCACAGGTACAACGTGAGATACAATTGGACTGACCTGGAAAGTGGCTGCAGGAAGGTTGGAGATGGCCACATACTGGAGATTGTTCTGTAGGGTGTATATCAGTGAGGGCACTGCCAGCTTGAGGGTGTCCATGTACTGCACAACAATGGCATCATATAAGTACAGAGCCAGCTCCTTGACGTTACCTGCCAGGGACAGAGAGCCAATGAGATGTGCAAATCAACACATTCACTGAACATGTGTCAAGCTGCAACTGTGGGAAGGGGAGTAATAAGAGAATGTTATTGTTTTACTGTCCCTTTAATAATAATACTACCTGAAAAAGATTAGCCAGTGAATGAACAAAACACTGAGAAGTATGGCAGCTCCGTAATCCCCACCATAGCAACACTGGGGGTGATGAGTTTCCTAGCCGAAGACACTGCTGATCCAGTTTGCACTTTCGAATAATAAACACCTCCCATAACCCCCCCTTGTGTTATAATCCTTTTGCAAGACTCAAGCAGGTAGGTGACTGCTAATAATAGGGTTCAGTATTTTTTTCTCTTACTCCCCCCAGTGACAGTACCTCTTTTCTGCAGCAGCATAAGCAGCAGACAAGTGATGCCCTTCAGGATCTCAGCCATAACTACAGCGGTGGTGGAGAAGAAGCGCTCTCCTGGCAGGGTGCGGGCATATCGGATGCTGAGAATCAGAGACGCGTTTTGTACCACCAGCACGGCCAGACTCAGGTACTTGAGGCGCCGGTTTCCCCCTGTAAAACAAAAGCAGCGTATTTGTCAGTATTTGTGCGCCAATATGGTGGCCGTGAGAATAATAAAGAGCAATAGGCTGAATCTATTATTTGTCAGGCTAGTGCTGCCATCTTAGCAATATTTCCCAGGATTCCCTTGGAGACAAAAGGAAATATATTCAATTGTACTGTGCACACAAAGAGATCCACAAGGCAGCCCTGGGGAATACTAAAAAGATGGCGGCGGAGGGGGACCCCTGGTGTAGGGAAATTAACATTTTGGCACCCCTTTCCTTGTTATTGTGTAAATAGTTGGTTATAGACAGGGACCCCCCTAGTTTTTCTGTACTTGCTGTGCACAGGTTGCTCTCCTCCCCATGGTCAAAGAGGTGGGAGGTGCTTGATACAGACACACTTGCTGCCCATTTGTACAACAATAAATCACAAGAGACAACGTTTGTGCCCATCTCCTGAGCTCAACCTACTGGCCAATGCCACCCACAGAGTCCAAGTCACCCAGGGACGTAACTGGGGGCTGCTGATCCATGCGGGGGTGTCACTTATATGTAACCACTAGCCCCCCAGTTTACACATGAATCACTAGTGGAACACGTTGCTCCTCCCCCAGCAATTACATATAAACTCTCTGTCTCGCTCTTTACTTCATGAATAACCAGTTGAGCAGGAATATCAGCTGCTGCGCTCACTACACCTTCCCCATTCACAAGCAACATTTACATTTCATACTCGGCCCCTCCCACCTCAGGTACCAGCCGGGCAGCACCATTACCTGAGGGTCACACACACTTCTCCCCCAACAATACAGACTTGTGGTATGTTCCCTGCAATCCTGGGCCCTGGATTCTCTGAAGGGGCAACTGTGACGGGCAACGAGCTGATTGGCTGCCAATATAAGGGCTTATCTCTCAGTGAGCAGACACAAAGCAAATACACATTCCCAGCAACATGCTGCGCCTGAATTGTGCTTAAAGGGTTAATGGTTGTTTAGAAGGGGGGGGGGTTACATGTGGGATTGTCTAGTGGCCACTCACTGGCTTCCTTTATTCACCACCTGCACCTACTGTACCTACCTACTTACACCCACTGTACCTACATCTACTTACACCCACCTACTTACACCTCGTGTACCTACTCCTTCCCCAGCATTGAATGGGAAAGAACATGATCACTTGGGATCCACAAGGCCATAATTTAGGGAGAGCCCCCACTTGTCTCCTCATAGTCCTGGGAGTGTTACAAATATAATAATGACCCCTCTCTCTCTCTCTGTGTCTCCTGGGGGGGGGGTATAATAGAGAAGTTTCTGGCTCTACAGTGAAATGATTTGATTCAGTCCATGACCCATTTGTGCCCCCGTAGCCTGTCCCGGCGCCTTTACCTCATACAACACGTTGCCAATAGTAACCGCACCTTTGGCCCAAGCCCCCCATTCAATGACTTACGGTCCCCCGCTGCTTTACCGGACAAGGCCCCGGGCTCCCCATTTCCTTCTGGCTGTTGCTTCATGTCCCTCTCAGTATCAGCTCCTCCAGTCCCAGCAGTCAGCGCCATGTCTCCCGGCAACGCACCACTTCCGGGTTCGCCACGGAGGCACTGACGTCACGCTTGCAGGTTGGCACTTCCGGACACCAGGGCGCCAGCACTTCCGCATTTGGCGGCACACATTTGTGATTAGAGTAACTGGAGCAAAGAAATGTCGCCTTTCTGCCCTCGCACCACAAGAACTCGCAGTGTCTGCTCCACAAACTATTTCAGCGCTCGCTACTATTCCTGATCCGTGATTTGTGTGACTTCTGCGCTGACTGCACAAGCTCCGCCCCCAGTACGTGACAAGGAACCGATTGAGGCACCTTATTGGCTGAAAGGGTTTAAAGGAGAAGGAAAGCTACGGAGGCATTTTATTGCCAATAGATTAGCTGCAATAGTGCAAGCTAGAATGCTATATTTATTCTGTAGAATGCTTTACCATACCTGAGTAAAAAGCTCTAGAAACTCTCTGTTTGTTTAGGATAGAAGCTGCTGTATTAGCTTAGTGTGACATCACTTCCTGCCTGAGTCTCTCCCTGCTCACTTATAACTAGGGTTCCCACCCTGCCGGTATTTTACCGGCCTAGCCGGTAAAATACCTGCCAAGGCCGGGGCCGGTATTAAAAATTTACCAGCAATGTAGCTGCCGGTAAATTTTTAATACGATCAAAAGGAGCCCTCGGCCTGCCCCCAATCCCCTGCAACTTACCTTTTTTTTGCCTCTTCTAGCATCCGCGGGTCTCCGTCGCGTGGCCCCCCCCCCTTTTGACATCATGCCCGCCCCTTTTGACGTCACACCCCGCCCATTTGAGACCCCACCCCCAACGGCCGGTAAATTTTTTTATAAAAGGTGGCAACGATACTTATAGCTGTGGGTTCAGATTACAGCAGGGAGGGAATTGGAGCAAACTGAGCATGCTCAAGCCCTAGCCCTGGAGGTTTAAGCTGAAAACAGGAAGTCTGATACAGAAGCCCATGAGTACACAATAGAAGGAAAGAAATGTGCTGTTTCTTGTGACAGAGGACTCAGAGCAACATTACTTTGAGGGGTTACTGGTGTATTTATATAGACCTTTCTGATAAAACTTACTTACTTTTAGCCTTTCCTTCTCCTTTAATGCAATCTCTCTAGAGAGAAGGTCCCTGGAACCTGCGAATGAAGCCGTTCTACTACATTGGCCTCTAGGGGGCACTACAGTCTGCTCCTCAATGGCAGACATTTGTGATAGTCCCGGGGGCAATGAAGAAACGAGTCATTCAGGGACTGTTCCTATTGCCATTTTGGAGTCAGGAAGGAATATTTCCCCTCTGAGGCCAATTGGAGAGGCTTCAAATGGGGTTTTTGCCTTCCTCTGGATCAACTGAGTTAGGCAGGTTATATATAGACTTAAGGTTGAACTTGATGGACATGTGTCTTTTTTCAACCCAACTTACTATGTTACTGTGTTACTATGACAATTGTCTCTTCATTTCCCCTTTTCCTGTCTTCAACCAACTGCCAAAATATTAGGATACAAATTCCACATTCACTGCGTGAAACTCACCTCACACAACAGTTATTTCCACTATCCCCCAGTGTGCAAATAGTGTAGCAGCTTATTGGGGTAACAGTCACCCTGCTATAGTTCCAGGGGTACCCAGGGCACAAATAAATACTCACCCAAATCTCCCCCTAACTGACCTTCAGACTGGGCCCCCTTAGCTCATAACAAGGTTACAGATATATAGAAACATTGGGGTAACAGTCACCCTGCTATAGTTCCAGGGGTACCCAGGGCACAAATAAACACTCACCCCAAATCTCCCCCTAACTGACCTTCAGACTGGGCCCCCTTAGCTCATAACAAGGTTACAGATATATAGAAACATTGGGGTGTCACCCTGCTATAGTTCCAGGGGTACCCAGGGTACAAATAAGCACTCACCCCAAATCTCCCCCTAACTGACCTTCAGACTGGGCCCCCTTAGCTCATAACAAGGTTACAGATATATAGAAACATTGGGGTAACAGTCACCCTGCTATAGTTCCAGGGGTACCCAGGGCACAAATAAACACTCACCCCAAATCTCCCCCTAACTGACCTTCAGACTGGGCCCCCTTAGCTCATAACAAGGTTACAGATATATAGAAACATTGGGGTAACAGTCACCCTGCTATAGTTCCAGGGGTACCCAGGACAAAATTAAACAATCACCCCAAATCTCCCCCTAACTGGCCTTCAGGCTTGGCCTCCTTAGCTCATAACAAGATTACAGATATATAACCCTAATTTGGTTACTGTCTCTTTAAATTGCAATTAACCAATGGCAATCCAGGGCCCTGAGTACCTTTTGCATATGAAAAGTACTGGGAACTGGCATTTACAGCGCAGTGCCTCCACCTAGGGAGCACACCTCAGGAGATAAAAAATAAATAAATAAAACACACACAGTTTTCAATAAAACATATAATCTTGATATAAACTGTATTTAGTAATTGTAAATGTAAATCACACAATATCACTTTACTCTGGGGAACCTGTGTGGACTATCAACCCCTGGCACAGTCTCTCAATGCCACAGTCCCACACCGGGTGGATAAATGTAGAATAAATCCGGTCAGTTCAATGTCCCTTCCCAAGAGCTCTTATATCCCCAGGTAGTGCTACCTGCCCCAAGGTACCTTTAGAGTTAGTAGCCGCTCCCATGTGGCAGGTACACAAGCAAGACCTCTCCTCACCCTGGGGAAACACGCAGTGGCCAAAGTATCCACAGGCAGGAGATAGAAACTGTCTCTCCCTGATGCTCAAATACTTTCTCCAGCAGAGCAAAACGCAGCTTTTCCTTCTTCTTGGAAACTCCTTTCAAGCAGCAGTGTCACTTACCATAGATCTGGATCTCAGGCACACCCTCTCTCCCAAGGATACACTGGGGCGGCCAGCCAATCGGATGGCTCTCCAGCCTATAACTGGGCTGGATGATGTCACAGACAGAAAAACAGGTGAATGATTTCTCTGATCCCCTACATTCTCCCCTTGTACAAACCAGCAACATCCTCGCTTGCCATATGCCCTGGCATGTCTGGACAGCAAAACAGTCAATAATTTTTGTATCACTGCTGTTACCCGAGACCCTATCATTGGCCTTACCTGGAGACCTGTGCTTACCCAGACCCAGTCCTTTAGATCTATCGGGGGTAATCAGAGGTTTCAGGGGCCACCTTCATGCCAACAGGGTTCTCCACAGAACTCTTCTCTCGACCCAACACCCTATCCTCTTCAGGGGAGTCACGCTCACAAATGGAAGGCTCATAATAAGACTTCTGTACTGTAGAACTTTTGTAAGTCTTACAACTCTGGGCCTGATGACCCACCACTTTACACTTGTAGCATCTTGCATTGAATGTTCTACACCTGTGGAGTACTTCATACAGTGCGAATTGGGTTTCACCTTCATCAGGAACTGGACAGTTTTGCTGGATGTATCCAAGCTTGCCACACCGGGAACTTTCTTAGCCTCAGCTGGGGGTTTGGCTCTCTCAAACTGTTGAACTTTTAACTCCTCCAACTCTTTGCCAAGCTTCTTGTTCTCTTCCAAAAGTTTAGCATCAGCAGGGGATTTCTCTGTATGCTCTGAAGTGGAACTCCTTTTGACCCTCCTCTAGCCGAACTCTCTTCATCAGAGCAACATACCCAGGGGGTAGCTTATCCTGGTAGTGTACTCTAATGGTCACGGCAACAGGGTCACTATTCAGGGTCCCTCTTTTCAATTGGTAAATTCTCAGAGAATCCATTTCATCATCTATAATTGCACCACAGCTCACTAGCAGTCTCAGGCCTTGTTCTAGCCGCACAAGACCACAAATCTTCCCTCTCTTTCTGGAAGGTAGAGTGGAAATGATAAAGCATCTCTGTAGCACTCTCTATAGGGCCAAACGTCACCTCCAGAACTTCAGCCAAATCACCTGAAGTAGCATTGGGATGACCATATAGGATTTAACAAGATCCACAGCAGGACTTATGTCATATAAAAAGAATAAAACAATAGGTTCCATGTTGGTTTGATCAGACCTGGATGGCAAACAGATCAGACAAGGTGTATTACGCTCAAGAAACAACTCAGGGGATACTATACGTGTACATCTTCCTTTGTAGTATATATCATATAGTGCCCCTGTGGAGAGCTATATATGGGGCAAACTACTTGAATGATAGGGGAGAGAATACGTAAGCACAAGTCTGCCATTAGGTTAAAGATAATGGATTGAACTTCCGGTATGGCGCCAAGAGGAAAGGCAGCTCACTAGAAGCGCTCCGTCACCAACCCTCACCTCAACTGATTATTCCGCCATTTACCTGCAAAAATAAAGTGTTATAATGTCGGTAAACTCACCTAAAGGTAATCTGGGTTCCAGAGGATCCACTTTGGGACGTTCTAGTCCTGATAATAAAGCAAAAAAAAGACGCTGCACAGTTAAAATCCAAGATGGCGGACGGGAACTCTAATACTATCGCGCAAAATTTTGACAGCTTGAATTACAAGCAAATTGCTACTGAAGTAGCTAATCTTATTAACCCTGCTTTGGAGGAATCTATTGAGAGAGCTGTAGGCTCAATAAGAATGGATTTAAATAAGCTCACTGAACAACGTACATGACAGAACAGTCTTGTGGTGAAGATGGAGAAGAGAGTTTCTTCTTTGGTAAATAGCTCCTCTTCCATGGCTAATAAAATGTTATACCTGCAAAAAGAAAGTTAAAAAAATGATGATCTGGAAAATAGGTCCAGAAGAAATAATCTTTGCTTTATTGGTTTACCAGAGCATTACAAACAAGAGACTCTAGCTATGCTAATTTCTCAATGGCTATCTAAAGCCTTAAATCTTCAAAAAGACATTCCCATTTGAAAGATAGAAAGAGCTCACAGTCAGCGCTAATCAGAGTCAGAGTTAATTCCAGCTAAATGGAATTAACTCAACTATTAAACAAAAAAGAGTATTATTAGAAATAAAAAAAGGGAGCAGAAATTGCTTTTCTACAGGAGACCCATTTAAAAGAGGTTAATAGTCTTATATTATGTTCTTCTTGGGTTGGAGAAAACATCAGTTCCCCTGCAGTTAAAAAAAAGGGAGGAGTATCTATTTTCCTTAACAAAAAGTTATCTTATCACAAAATAAAATCTGATAAAGATAATATGGGCAGATTCACACATGTGGAAATTCTAATTAATAATCAAACTTGGAATCTTTGTTCTATTTACATTCTTATGACAATAAACCAATATTTTATTCAGACATCATCCAAAAAATATACTCCCTTAGTGTTTCTAATTTAACAATAGGAGGTGACTTCAATGAGTCTCATGTTTGGCTTTTAGACAAATGTAGTACTCAATTTAATACAACAACAAGTCTAGACTTCTTTACAATTTTTTAGATCAAACAAATTTAAATGATGTTTGGAGAATTATTAATCCCTCTGAAAAAGAATTTACATTTTATTCACACACTCATGGAATGGGTACAAGGATTGACTATTATTTACATCTGCTAATTTACTAAATCACATTCATGAAGCAAAGATAGGGAATTTCACTTAAGGTGGCCATACACGGGCTGATTAAAGCTGCCGACATTCGGCAGCTTATTGGCTGTGTATGGGGCCCCCCGAGGGGCTTCCCCGATCGAGATCTGGCTAAAAGTCGGGCAGATCTCGATCGGATGGGACTAAAAATCCCGTTGGATGGCGGCCGCATCTGTTTGTTGATGTGGTCCCACGATCCGACTGCCCGTTCCCATTCGTTAGGATCCGATCGTTGGGCCCTAGGGCCCACAATCGGATCAGCCCGATATTTCCCACCTCAAGGTGGGCATATTGGAGAGAGATCCGCTCGTTTGGTGACATCGCCAAACGAGCGGATCTCTCCATGTATGGCCAGATTTATTCAGATCATAACCCAGTTAGTTTGACTTTATTAGCATATTCACCTCCTAAATCCTATATTCCATGGAATTTTCCATCTTTTCTTTCGGGTAAAATAGAATTTCAATCAATGCTTAAAGATCGTTGGGAGAACTTTCTGATTAATAATGCATTCATAAAGATAATCCTCAATTGCTTTGGGATTCATGGAAGGCGAAATTTCATAATTTAAATCCTTTTTTTGAGTAATCTCAATTCTCAAATCCTTAAATTGAGTAAACAACAGAATGAGGCTTATATTTCATTTAAATCTGATCCAAGACATAATAATGGACTTGCCTTTGAGAATTCTATAAAAGATGTGGAATTGTGGCTTAATATGAGACTCAGTTATTTTAAGGCCAAATATTTAAATTTAAGGAATAAAGCAAATAAATTATTAACTTATTTAACTAAGAATTGGTCTAAATCTCAAAGGATTTCAAACATAAAAAAGGTCAATGGTGATATTACCCACAGCCCCTTAGAAATTGTTGATGCTTTCAAAAACTTCTATGATCAATTATACTCTCAAATTGAAACTAATTCTGAAAATAGAAACTCCATACTGGAGAATATTAATTTCCCTCAGATATCCCATGATGATTTAATTGAGCTTAACTCTCCAATTACTGAACAAAAGATAAGATCTGTCATTTCTTCATTGAAACCTAATAAAGCAAGTGGACCACATGGTCTCTTAGGCCCCTTTTACAAAACTTTGATAAACTAAATTTCTCCATTTTTGACTAATGTGTATAACACTGAATTTCAAAAAATGTCCCTTTACATTCCAGTCTGAATTCTTTAACAAAGGTAATTCTCAAACAAGATAAGGATCCCACAAAAATTGAGTTTTATTGGCCAATTGCTTTACTAAATCAGGACCTAAAAATACTTTCCAAAATAATTGTCAATCACCTTTCATCAATTCTTCCAAAAATGATCTCTCCTGAAAAAGGAGGATTTATTAAAGGTAGGTCAAGCACTAGAAAGTTTAGAACAATTATTAATACTATCCAATCTGCAAAATCTAATAAAATTCCCACTACTTTGGTTGGAATAGATGCAGAAAAGGCTTTTGACAGTATTTGCTGGAAACATTTAATGGATTCATTAACAGCTTTTGGGTTCCAAGGTCCTTTTGAAGTTTTAGTGAAGTTATTATATTCTTCACCAAGGAGTCATATAATTGCAGCAAGAGAAATGTCTGATTTAATGCACTTGAAAAGAGGGACTAGGCAAGGTTGCCCTCTTTCACCACTACTATTCAATATATCTTTAGAACCTCTTATTAGATATCTCAAGAATTTGACCTTTTTACCAGGAATAGAAGTTAATAAGGGTTTAGTTAAGGTGCCCATACACTGAGAGATCCGCTCGTTTGGCAATGTCGCCAAGCGAGCGGATCTCCCTCCGATATGCCCACCTTGAGGGACCGCATCAACGAATAGATGCGATCGCGATCCAACAGGACTTTTTGTCCCATCCGATTGAGATCTGGCCGACTTTCGGCCAGATCTTGATCGGTGAAGCCCGTCGGGGGGCCCCATACACGGGCCAATAAGCTGCCGACACGACTGTCGGCAGCTTTTATCGGCCCGTGTATGGCCACCTTTAGACTAACAGCATTTGCTGATGATCTTCTCCTTACTGTTAAAGACCCTAATGAAAATTTAAAAAAGATTTTTTCTATTTTACATGTTTGAATCTATTTCTGGATTTAAAATTAACGTAAAAAAGACTGAACTTATGGATATCTTTGGACACACTTCTATGACGTCCTTAAGGCAGTTGGGTATTGAAAAGAGACAGTCTCATATAAAGCATTTAGGTATTTTTATTCCTGCTGATCTAAACAGATTATACTCTCTTAATTTTACTCCTATGGTTAAGAATATCATAAATGTATGTAATAAATGGATAAATATTCCTCTGAATCTAAAAGGCAGAGTAGCTTTTTATAAAATGTTGGTTTTTCCAAAGTTTATTTATTCTATAATTAATGTACCTCTTCTTTTAAGGAATAAGGATATTAAAACATCGGAAAGTTCTATTTCACGATTTCTTTGGAAGGCAAAAGTACCTAAAATATCTCTACATAAGTTAATACAATCAAAAACATTATTATTATTAACATGTATTTATATAGCGTCAACATATTGCGTAGCATTGTAAAGTAAATGTGATTATACAACTAAATCACATGAATTCTGAGTTACAGACATCACAATCAATACTGGTACAAAAGGTGAGGAAGGCCCTATGCAGAAAGAGCTTACACTCTATAGGGAAGGGAGTAATACACAAGGTGTGGGAGTGGGCAAGATCGAATTAAGTGGGTGAGAAATGAGGTACTGTATGTGGTGTTGTGTTTGGTAGTTAAGCAGAGTGAGGGGAGGCTTCTTGAAAGAAGTGCGTTTTCAGAGATTTCTTGAAAGCAGAAAGGTTGGGAGAAAGTGTGACAGACCGTGGGAGAGAGTTCCAGAGGAGGGAACAGCCCTTGCAAAGTCTTGAATGTGAGGAGGTAATGAGAGAAGAGTTGAGTAGCAGGTTAGTATAGGAGTGTAGTAAGCGAGTGGGTGAGTATATAGAGATGAGTTCAGAGATGTAGGGTGGGGTAGAGTTATGAAGTGCTTTGAATGTCAGTATCATTAATTTGAATTTGATTCTGAAAGGTAACGGAAGCCAGTGCAGGGATTGACAGAATGGTGAGGCAGAGGAGGAGCGGTTGCTGAGGTGTATGAGCCTCGCAGCAGTGTTCATTATGGACTGGAGAGCTGATAGTCTCTGGAGGGGGAGGCCAATTAAAAGAGAGTTACAGTAGTCTAGACGTGATACGGTCGTTTAGGAGTTCCTGATTATAGGTCCTATCTTCGCTTACTCGTTACGTTATTGAATGGATATGTGAAAAAGAAAAATACACTAATGTTCCCCTAGAAATAACAACTAAGAAGGGAGATAATATTGTAATGCTATTACATAAACCTTTTAAGAATCAACTTACAGAAGTAAAGACGAATCCCATTTTTAGGGATACTTTTTCAGTTGGAGACTGTTATGCAGGTTATATAAGTCGGACTATAAGAAGACACCTTATTTGCCTTTAACAAGAAACAAAGCCTTGTTCATTGTTCTCTCCAATGTTAACTTCCTGGAGGAAAAAAGGTATCTGTCTACTGACAGACTGTAGATCACCTTCTACAGGGAAAATCTTCAATTTGGATGAATTTAGACTCAAATTACATATTTCAGGAAAAGAGAAATTGGTCTATGTCCAATTGGTTCATTGGTTTAACAAACTAGACATGAAAGACATTTTAATGTCTTATAACTCTTTATTATCTTCCTTTTTCAACAAATACATATATTCTAATTTGGATATTAACATCAGATCCATTCAATCAACTTTATGGAACAACATGGCTTTTAAGCCTCATCCGTTGGAATCAACTGCAAAAAAGTGGTCCATTTATTAAAGCTGTTGATTAACCTAGTTCTATTAGTAGTAGTTTTGATAAGCTAATTATATCTGAAGTTTGGAGGGAAGTACATTTTAGATTAATTCATTTAGCATACAAAGGGTTTCATTTTAAATCTAAAAATACTAGTTTCCTCAATATTTGCCCAAAATGTGAATTTCCTTCTCCAAACTCTTTCCATCTGCTTTGGGAATGTGGAGAGATAAAAACATTTTGGACAGATGTTGAAAATTAAGTAATATTTTAAATTCCAAGATGCCTTTTTTGGGTTGACTAACTCTATAGATCTGGGATCATTAGTTCGACAATCCAAAGATTTCAGTTCTGCCCATATCTCAAAATTTATAAAGTTGGTATTGGCTTCAGCTCACAGAGTTATATTTAAAAATTGGATTGAAAAATCTTTGCCTTCTTTAAATGAGGTTTTAATGGAGTTAAAACTCTTTTTACTAATGAGGCAATTAGTTATAGAGTTGAAAATATACAGAATTGCTTTGTTTATATCTAAAAGATTTTTTTCCCCCAAACATTAGATGCTATAGAAAGAGTTAAACTCAATAATATTCTTGACTGTTCCTTGGATACTTGATAATTTGTTATTATATTCTAGCTGATCTGTTATGACTCTGAATGATTAATCTCAGTGATATTGATTCATGTTTATGGTATTTGTATTTAATTTATAGTTAATTTGCTTATTTTAGGTTTAAATTTCATCTTATAAAATGCTTGTCTTTCTATAATGAAATATGAATAAAATATATTTTAAAAAAAAGGTAATGGATCAATCTGTTGGCATGGGATCCAACAATTAAAGTTCCAAGTTATTGATAATGTACCAACATTCTGCCTAGGAGGGGATAGAAACAAGGAACGGTTAAGGAGGAAAACTTGGTGGAAACGCCATTTAGACACCGCAGAACCCCATGGCCTAAACCGGGAATATGATCTGCACTCAATATTCCGAAATTGTTTTTAACTGGGTTTTTATTTTTACACATTTTGGAACTTGGAAGCAATTCTTTACTTGTGGATGGAAGTGTTCCACCAACAATATGTAGATATGATTCATTGTATTTGTATTTTAATTGTGTTTAAGGCAATAGATGGTGCTATGTCCAATAGTATAAAGAGGTCTGATCATGTGTTAAAGGGCCACGTATTGGCCTGAAACGTTGTATCTGTCCAGACCATAAAGCCATGAGAAACAAATAAAGGCTTTTTAAACATATCTATTGATGGTGCGGTCTGCTACACTTTAAGTCGGTTGAAGTGGACATCCCGTTATAAGTTCAGTGTCAGGCTACATATCCCAACGACCTGTCTGTCTGTCTGTGTTTAGTAGTGACTAGTGAGTGGGAATAGAGAAAGCAAGTTACTATACAGTCACATCTGGGAGGGGGAGACGTAGTTAATTCTCGAACCTTTCCCTTACTGCCATGTGAAGTAACACAGGAAACGATAACTATTAATGGCATCTATTCATTAGTGTCTGGCAGCAGCTGTTCTATTCTAAACTTACAGGAGTCCCCCCCTTCTGATGAGTGGTTCAGCCCAGGCCAGCAACAGACCGACAGGGAAGCTGTACCATTTGCTGCAGGGGGGGCACAGATTTCACCTCATATCGTTATATGAATTGTATTTAATCAACACAGAATCCCTGCATATTATATTAAGGGGCAGATTTATCAAGGGTCGAATTTTGAAGTGGAAAATACTTCGAAATTCAACCATCGAATAGAATCCTCCGACATTCGAAGTCGGAGGATTTTATTCATCGTATGATCGTATTCCGATCGTAGGATCGTACTCCGAATCGTACGATTTTATCGTACGATTATCCTTCGAAAGTAAAAAAAACTTAGAAAATTGCTCTGGAAGGTCCCCATAGGCTAACATAACACTTCTGCAGGTTTAAGTTGGCGAAGTATTGAAGTCGAAGTTTTTTTAAAGAGACAGTACTTTGATTATCGAATGGTCGAATAGTCAAACGATTTTTACTTCGAATCGAAGGTTGTAGTAGCCTATTCGATGGTCGAAGTACCCAAAAAATTACTTTGAAATTCAAACTTTTTTAACTTTGAAAATTCACTTGAGCTTAATAAATCTGCCCCTAAGTGTGTGAAACTGACAGGTTGGAGCACAGACATGAAATATGTGCTGTAACAAGGAGCACTACATTACAAGTACAGAAAGAGGGGGAGGTTTGTGTGAAAAAGTACAGAGGGACAGAAGGACAGAGAACAGAGGGAGGAGAAGGAACAATACAATGATGGAGGTGGGATCTCGGAGCACAGGAGTCAAATATACACTTTGACAAGGAACGGAGATGGAAACTTGATTTGTGACCAGGACAGAGAAAGGATGGGGGAGATCAGTGTGATCAGGATAGAGAAGAGACTACAGCTTTTTACTACGCGGGACTAGAATTTATACGTGAAATTGCCATCCTGCTACTGGTATTTATACTTGAAATTGCCACTGTGCCATCCTGCTACCGGTATTTATGTGAACTTGCCATCCTACTACGGGTATTCATACGTGAAATTGCCATCCTGATACGGGTATACGTGAAATTGGCATCCTGATAGGGGTAGTTATACATAAAATTGGCATCCTACTATGGGTATAGATATGTGAAATTGCGATCCAGGACAGAGATAGAATGGGGGAGATCAGAGTGTGATCAGGATGGAGAAGAGACTACAGTTTTTACTACACGTGACTAGAATGCCTGACAGGCTGCCTCCATTTATACGTGAAATTGCCATCCTACTACAGGTATTTATACTTGAAATTGCCACCATGCTATGGGTAGTGATACATGAAATTGCCACTGTGCCATCCTGGTTTAGGGGGGGACGTGTCCACATAATTGGGCGTTGCCTCTAGAAAAAATTCTGTGCCAAATTTCTATAGATATGATTTTTACCTGTGGGTGCGGCTACATACGGCACATATCCCATCCCTTACCCCTAGCCCCTCAGGCTGCCTGGCAAACCTCCCCCCGGGCAGTGGCACATTTGCACACGAGGTCATGTGACATAGCCCAGCCCCACACAGATCAGGATGGCACAAGCTTTGCCTTACACACAGAGAGGCACCAATTTCCCACCAAAGACTCACGCCACACAGTTTCTTTTCCCCATATTTTTTCTAATAAGAAAGTCATTCCCGAGCGCCGGAGCGTTCCCTCAATCAGGTACGAACAGAAGAAGAGAACTCAGTCAGTTAGAAAAGTGGTTTGTGGGGGGGGGGGAAGCTCCGGGCAGTGCCCACTCACACTCAGTCTTTCATTAGAACTAAAATTAAAAAAAAAAAAAAATATATATATATATATATATATATATATATATATATATATATATATATATATATATATATATATATATATATATATATATATATATATATATATATATATATATATATATATATATATATATATATATATATATATATATATATATATATATATATATATATATATATATATATAAAAAAAACACTCCCCCTCCTGCCAGAAAGAAAAAAAGTGCCAAACCAAAGTCACAGGGCCCCTGAAAAGGGCATAGGAAGGAGGTGTGGCTTAAATGTCCCCTTGGTTGCTGGACTGGCAGTTGCGGCATATGCCAGGGGGCACAAAGGAGGGTGCTGAGTTGCCAGTAACATGCAGCTACACAAGTCTCTATGGCTTAATAGGAAAAGGACATTTACAAAAAGAGCCCAGGGTGTCGGAGCTGACAGTCAGTGAAAGATAAAAAGTGGCGTCTGGGTGAGGATGGAGGGGGCGGAGCAGAGGCAAGCAGGGAGGGGCTGTGCACTGCACAGATTGGGAGGAGGGGCTCAGTCTCATGACATCAGCTGTGATCCGGGGAGGACTCTCTTCTCAGGGTGCTCTTCTTCATGGTGTCCAGGTATTCCTGCTGGGATGCGGCTAATACAGACGCAAGAATTTCATCATTGTCCCAATCCTTTAGCCCTGGGGGGAGGGGAGATTGACAGTCAGTAGGTGGCACAATGAATCCATTAACCCCACCCGCAGTTTTTCCCTCACTCACCAAACGCTGTGGGCGACATGTGCTGCATGATTGCTCTGCATTCCAGGGCCGGGTACAAGGACACAAGCGGGGACGTTGCTCGGTCAGCTCCTGTGCTCATCTGGTTGCTAGGGCCTACGGCAACAACGACAAAGCAAAACACTTGCAATCTGAGGGTATGGTCACAGCCCCCCCCAGGGTATGGTCACAGCCCCCCCCCCAGGGTATGGTCACAGCCCCCCCCCCAGGGTATGGTCACAGCCCCCCCCCCCAGGGTATGGTCACAGCCCCCGAGGGAATGGTCACAGCCAGCAACTGCTCTAGCCAAACTCTTTATTGCCCCTACAGCGCCAGTGTAAGCGATTCTGCCCAGACACTAAGACGTATGAGTTGAAATCAAAGTGCCACCTACAGACCCCGTGGCCAATTCAAGAGAGAAACTTTACCACAATCCTCTATGCAGAATTATAGTGGCCAGCAGTCCCCATGAAGAGCCCCAACACCTTCACTCCCATGGAGGAACTGACCCCCAACAAACTTATTACCTGGGGCGCAAGGGGACGGTGGCTTGCCTAATATAAGTGGGGCCCCTGGGGATGGCGGCTTCATACATAATTCTGCATGCAGGTCGGGGTGCTCAGGGGACCCTGCTGTACTGCGCTGTCTTGGGGATCTGCCGCTCCATTCCTCCAGCCCACTGCATGCTGCCGCAGTCGCAGAACTGCATGTTGCACTGGCTTTGCGCGGCTGGGGGGATAAAAAAAGTACATTGGGTTATAGGGGAGCAGAAGGAATTGAGGGGTTTGGGGAATAAAGAGGCAGAAAGAATGTATGAGATTATAGAGAGCAGATGTCTGGAGCATGAAGGACAAGGAAAGTTAAACTAAAGAAGTAGGTAGAAATGTTGTACATGATGTTTTGTGCTTCTGTACCAGCCCAAGGCAACCGCAGCCCTTTAGCAGTAAAGATCTGTGTCTCCAAAGATGCCCCAGTAGCTCCCCATCTTCTTTTCTGCTGATTCACTGATTCACATGCTCTGTGCTGCTGTCACTTACTGAGCTTAGGGAGCCACTCACAATATACAGTACACATAGAATAGAAATGTCACAATATAAGGCTGATTAGTAATTAATACACATAATTACTACATGGCAGCACAGAAACCAGTGCAATTAGCATCAGAATGGAATAATCAGCAAACCTGTAGCATCAGCTTATATTACAGCCAGGGAAGCTCATTTTCTGCTGCTGGATAATTAGTGACGAGCCCTAAGCTTAGCTTCTCAACAGCCAATCAGAGCCCACTGAGCATGTGAGTGTCACAGACACTTTCCAAGATGGTGACCCCCTGTGACAAGTTTGAAGTCCTGGATCATTGCTGCTATTGACAAGCTCAAACTTTAGCCTCGTGCAATAAGTTCACTATAGAAAACATGGCATCTTTGGTTATATTCATTTTTAGGGGTTCCTTCTCCTTTAAGGAGGAGGCGGCAGATGTGGAAAATGCTGCAGGGTGTAGTAGTGACAGGCACCTGTCTGGCTTGTTTCTCCTGGTCCCGCAGCCACTGCAGGTAGGACTCCCGCGCCACTTGCTCCTCTATGGCCTCATTGGTGGCCTCCCAGTCGGTGGCCCTTTTCTTATCTTCTAACATCTGTTGCTCTATCCAGGACTCCTCTGAGGTTCTGATGGCGCTCTTCATGAGGGACTGCTCCGCATACTGTGAAAGAACACACCTTAGACCCCAACCTCATACACAGTGTGAGACCCCAACCCCCCGTCTCCTCAACCCACAATGCCCAGTGTGTTGCCAGGACCAATGGAATATGGAGTTGAGGCCAAGGGGTGGAGCATTGGAGAGTCAAGGGACAATATATTTCAGTGCATGTTGGTGTCTGTATGAGCCTACTCTGGTGAATCTACTCTTAATCCCACTGCTGTGCTATGAAACAGTGTCCCCTCTATTGGGCAAAGTGTGAGAGTTGGGACAAGGCCACAACCACATAACACCATATTTTATATAAACTGTCATGGCTGCCCAATTATCCACACCTGGGAGTCTCACATATCAGAACCTTATCCCACCCTCTAAGGCACCGTATCAGCCCCTCCAGCTGACTCACCCCAGGTTTAAAAGACGGCAGGCCCAGCCCCACGCCAATCGTGGCCTTGTTAGGGTTTACTACGGAGTTGTAGTGAATGTTCCGATGGTAACTGACTCTGATTGGTTCATCTTCATTTTTCTGAATGCCATGAAATGTGTTGATTGGTTCTGAGCAAAGAGCAAATTAAGCAGTTAGTGGAGCCCCCATGAGCACCCCTATCCATCCCAACTGCCCCTCTGCAGGGTAATGTCAGTGCCACTTATTCCCAATAGCCAGATGCCCTCCACAGCAGTGATGGACAGTGGGACTCCCAGCATGCACAGTGGGGTCAGACACACTCCAATGCAAGACTATAGCACCTGCAGCAAACGCTACAGGGTGGGGCTGAACTCGCAGCATGCACATAGGTATCAGGGTAGTACCTGTTCCATACTGATACACCTCCACTGGCCGATTGTACATCTCCGCCATGGCCTGCATCTCAATGTGGTTGCCATGACAATTGTTTTTCCGTTTGCGGTTGATGTAGGTGGTAAAATCTTCAGTCACATAATTTGAGAAGTAGTCGGCGTTCTTCATCTGGGGCCAGGAGACAAAAGAGAAGGGAGGGGTTAATCCGGGAATGAGGGGGTTAAGGGCCCTAATCCCTGGCGCTGGGGTCACTCACCAAGTAATCCATGCAATGCTTGCGCACAACCTCGTGCATATCCTGGTCGCCATACACCTGATCCGCTGCAACACATGCAACATGGAAAGGAGTTATGGAGATGTATGTGGGGCCCCCCCTAAGCCTAGAGCACACAGGGTCCAACCCAACTACCCCCACAAGGGTCCACCCTGGCCTTGAGCTCAGAGCCCCCCCCCCTCTCCCCATGGCATAGAGGTTCACTGACCCAGCCCAAAGGGTCTGACCCAACTGCCCCCTTCCCCCAAAAGGATCCCCCCCAGGTCTTCAGCTTAGGGGTCTCTCCCCCACCCACTCAAGAATGCACAATATCCAGACCAGCCACCCCCCAAAGATCCCCCCAGCTACCCAACCCCTGTACAGCACCAGATGTTTCCAGGGCACCTGGCCAATAGGTAGGCCAAGAGACTGAAGTGGCCACTGAGAGCCAAAGAAGGGGAGCATGATGGGAGAACAGACCAGATACATGTGGAATCCACACACTGTGTCAGACTTACAGGCACTTCACAAGAGCAGCAAGTAAAACATTCCAGTAGGATAGGCTTTTCCGGAAAAAAACTCGTTACATTTTCAATAATTTATTCAATAATTATTGTTGAACACAGTTTTGTATCAATATAAATATAAGTAGCACAAGAATGGACTGAAATATATTTTTATTCGTTTTTATATATTTTTACAAAACGAACACCGTAATTTTTTGTCACATTTTCAAAAAATTTTTTTTCAAATATATTTTTTTTCAAAGATTTTTCATGGATTTTTTCCAATAATTTTTTGTAGTTTGGACTAATTTTTCTATTGGCCTTTATTTATGCATTTGTACTTATTGTCATTAATTGAATGTAACACCTTTCACTAATTAGCTTGCTATGCTTTTAAATTCCTATGTGCACTAATATCCGGTATGCTTGAGAAAGGGGTCACGCCCCGAAACGTTGCATCCGCAATTAACGAGCAAGGTTAAACCTGCTAGTAATACCCACGTTGTGCCGGTGTATTCTGTGAATCCACACACTGTGTCAGACTTACAGGCACTTCACAAGAGCAGCTAGTAAAACATTCCAGTAGGATAGGCTTTTCCGGAAAAAAACTCTTTCCTACTGCCTTTTACTCAGGATGGGAGGCATGTGTTTCCCCGGGGAATACTCTGGATAAAATTATAGGCAGTGTAGAAGTGGGAAAGAAATATATCCAGCAGCCTTTCTGCACCATGGGGTGCCCTAACCCTGGAGTGGCCAGAGAATAAGCACAGAGTTCATTCCATTTAATCAATTAAGAAAATAAATATAGTATTCCTGTTAACCCTTTCTGTCATGACATATGAACTCCAACACCAACTGGAAATTCTAACCCTACATCCATAGAGAGAGAATGGAAATACTGGGAATTCTATCCCTTCATCCATACAGAGAAATGGGAATTGTAACTCAACATCCATAAAGAGAGAAGGGAAAGGCTGGGAATTCTAACCCTACATCCATACAGAGAGAAGGGAAAAGCTGGGAATGGCAGCCCTATAATCATGCAGTGGGAATAGCTAGGAAGTCAGGGAGAAGGATGGGGGTTTGGAGAGATTTGGGGGGTTTGGAGAGATTTGGTATGTGGGGATGCCTAGGTAGCTGTTTGACATATTGCTTCTATAGAAGTCTCATGTTGGAAAGCCCAGGATGTGTTGACCTTCCTTATGGAATGAGCCCTGAGTGATAGTGGAGGGGGCATTCCGTCGCTTGAATAGGAAAGGGAGTCAACTATCCATCTTTCTATGGTCCTTTTAGACGCGGGTAAATCTGCTCTGTGACCGCCAAATAGGACAAATAGGGCATCTGACTGTCTAAGAGACTGTGTCCTTTCTACATAAGTCTTATAGGCTCTAACTGGATCTAGCATAATAAGACTATCTTCTTGCGTCTGTGGAAAGGACTATTGGTGCTGGCGGACGAATACAAATTTAAGTATGTTTGACAGCCTTGTCAAATGATTCTGCAAAAACCAAAATGTCTAGATAAAGATAGATGCACTCCTAGGGATTGAATAGTTGCTATTAGTGCTCCTAGTACCTTTGTGAAGACCACTGGTGCCGATGTTAGGCCAAAGGGAATAGCTTGAAACTGAAAATGTTGCTGGTTAAGGAAAAATCTCAGAACATTTTTGTGAGCTGAATGAATTAGGATATGAAGGTATGCATCCTTCAGGTCTACTTTGGTCATGAACGCCGCTTGTGGTATGGCTGTTGTTATTGATCAAATTTGTTGAAAGGGTGCACGTTTAGAATTGGGCAAAAACCACCATTATTCTTTGGTACTAAAAAAAAAGATTTGAGTAGAAACCCTAGAATTGTTCCTTTTGAGGCACTACTCCTTTCTCTAGAAGCTCGTGAAGGATTGCAGTCATGGCTGCTGCCTTGACTGGCTCTGTGGAAGTCCTTGATGGGACAAATCTGGAGGTTGGTGGAAATTTGTTGAAAAATATTTTGTGACCTGACACTACTATGTTTAGCACACATGGATCTGAAATGGAATTTTGACAATTTTGAGCAAACTTTTGAAGTCTGCCGCCGACCTTTAGAGTGTTTTTAGTGTTGTGGAGTCAGGAATCCGGAGTCTTAGTTGGTCCTTCCTTCCTGGAAAATTTTGGATGTGTCTGCCAGGATTTGAACTTTCTGTTGGAGGACTGAGGTGCAGTGGATCTACCTCTGTTAGATGATCTAGAGTAGTGGTGAAAATTACGCTTGTGAAACTCTTTGCATGGTCTTTTACCCTGAGGTAGGAAAGCTCCTTTCCCTCCAGTTACCTCTGAAATTATCTTTTCAAGTTCTGGTCTGAATAATAGAGATCCCTCGAATTTAAGGGAAACCAACCTGTTCTTGGATGGCGCATCACATGACCTCTGTCTCAACGAAAATGTTCTACACGCTGTGATAGATGCTGTTGTTGATCTAGTTGCCAGTTTCGTTATTTCGACCAAAGCATCACTGAGGAATGAGAGTGCTAAACTGAGTTTATCTAATATGATATTTGCTTCTGAATTTGAGTTAGAAGGGACTTTCCTAAGTTCCTGACACCAAAAATGTGCTGTGTGAGCTACACCGAGAGATGCCGAGGATGGCTGCAAAATGAATAAAATCACGCTTAAGTGCAGACTCCATCTTTTTATCCATTGGATCTTGGAATGATCCAGCATCCTCAGAAGGAAGTGTAGTGTTTCTAGACAAATGCACAATAGCGGAGTCAACTTTTGGGGATTTATACTAATTTCTTTAAATTCCTCAGCCACAGGATATTTGGTGTGTAATGTATGTGAAATAGTGTTACACTTATCTGGATCAGACCATTCTTCAGAGATATTCTGAGTAACAGATCTGCTAATAGGGAAGGACCTGCCCTTCTTATGTGCATTTCCTAGTATCTTGTCTATTTTGGACACAGGAGGTTGTGTCTCTTTGATTTCTAATGTTTCACAAAGGTACTTAAGCAGTAACTTAATGTCATCAGGCTGTTTAGTAGAAGAAGCCTCATCTGATAAGGAATTATCTGAATCAGACAAGTTGCTTTGTGAATCAGACTCAGAGCTAGAGTGAGATGTGTCAGGCAATTTAGTGTCAGACTTGTGCTTGTATTTAGAACTTGTTGAAGGCTGCTTTTGACTGGTTACAGCTTGTTGAACTGATGATTGAATATGTGACTGCAGCCATCCCATAAAGTGAGCAAACTGCTGATTAGTAGGGGCTGAGTGCGTAGAGGCAGCAGCCTCTGGTGGTTTAGATTGTGTAGAGTTAGGAGCTGGATTAGCTGGTCCAGGTGAAAATTGAGGCGGTGTGTCAGGTTCCTGTATAGTATGTACTAAAGCTGCGCTATTAGGTTGGTACAGGTCAGCATCTGATTCAGAGGAATATACTGAGCTAATCATTCGGCGCAGACAAGGTGGAGAGCGAGATGTAGAAATCTCCTTCCTTTTAAGTCTCTTTTTGACTGGACTTTTTGGGCTTAACAGGTTGTGCAGATAAATCCTCAATCAAATCCACCAGTTCTTTAGATTGCGCCATTGTAACAATAAGCAAGGAATAGGCTTTATAAGTCAGGCTGAGAAACAGAGTACTTAGCCGCTGCTGAATCTCCTCTCACACTGTGCGGTGATGTCACTAAAGTGCCATCAATCGATGTGCAGCTAATTTTGTCGCTGCTGGAGCCTAGTGAGGCGGGAGTGAGGTATAGTTGGGGCGGGAGTGAGGTATAGTTGAGGCGGGAGTGAGGTGTAGTAGGGGCGGGAGTGAGGTATAGTTGGGGCGGGAGTGAGGTATAGTTGGGGCGGGAGTGAGGTATAGTTGGGGGCGGGAGTGACGTATAGTTGGGGCGGGAGTGACGTATAGTTGGGGCGGGAGTGACGTATAGTTGGGGCGGGAGTGACGTATAGTTGGGGCGGGAGTGACGTATAGTTGGGGCGGGAGTGACGTATAGTTGGGGCGGGAGTGACGTATAGTTGGGGCGGGAGTGACGTATAGTTGGGGCGGGAGTGACGTATAGTTGAGGCGGGAGTGACGTATAGTAGGCGTACTGCAGCAATGCTTACACAAACCACTTAAAAACGACAGACGAACACCGAAGCCTAACAGAGAGGGGTAAGGTATTGACAGGGATGTGCTCCTGAAGTTGTCCAGACTGAGGTAAAAACCGCTGGCCATGCTGAATAGAGCGCGCTCACAGTGGGGGCTCACAAGCAGGGAATGTAAAGCAAAGATTAGGAGCAACGCCAATACCTTACGGAGGGTCTCACATTTATCCAATAGAGAAAGAGACACAGGAAGAGGAGGAGCCGCAGAAAAGACTTATAGCTGAGAACTGACAGCTAGATATAATATAATTCTGTATCAATGGGGCCACTGGTAGTAATGAAGTAGCTGCACAGAGAGGGGGGAGGAGTTGGCAGGATTTGGGGAGAGCAGAACTACACCCACAGCAGAGAATGGTGCAATTGGGGGTGCACAAGTATCGGGCAGCAAGAAATATTCGGGGGGCGTTGTACAAATAATGGGGGACTCACCCACAGCTCTGAACAGACAGGCACCATCCTCCTTCATCTGTTTGATAATGAAGCCCTTCTTGTCGCTCAGAGTCTTCTCAAAGCAGAGCTCCTGCTGGGGGGAAGCACAGACGGCTGTGAACAATAAGGGCCCCAAGGTACCAGTGTACCCCCAAATACAACTCTCATCCAGGGGCAGCTACAGGCTCAGATCAGGCGACTGGATCATGAACCCCAGTGAGAGACAATTTCTCATCAGTCCCATTATACACACGTCACGTACACGTCACACACACACGTCACGTACACGTCACACAACTTCCCCAGGACATTAGGGGCCACTATGAGGACGAGCCAATGACAGACGTGAGGCTCTTACCTGCTCAGCAGTGTCGGGGTCCAAGTGTTGTGTTTGGGCCGCAGTCTCATACTCATCCTCGCTGTTGTTCCCGGCTCCATCGTCTGTATCCGGGCAGTTTCCTGTGGCCCCGGGCCCCGCACTCAGCACTTGTCTCCTCCTCTTACTGTGCCCAGGCCCCGAGCAGCAGCCGCCCGCCCCCGCGCCGTTACAACAACAACACGAGCCCAAAGCTCCGTCTCCCAAGGGCCCGGCTCCGCCAGACGTGGCGCTGCCCGGGGGAGGAGACACTTGCTGAGTGTGTCGCTCGGCGGTGGATGAGGGGTTCCCGGGGTAGGCCCAGCGCGGGGGCGGGGAGGAGCGGGGTCGGGCCCCAGAGCGAGAGTGCGAGTCGGGTGCCCCGGAGCCGCTCCGCTCCCCATTTGCCTCTGGGTCCGGGGGTGGAGGCGGCTTCTTCTTGGGCAGAATCGTCATCGGTCACCTTCACCGGAGCCTACGGCTGCGTCACACCGAAGTCCAGCTTCCTATCAGCAACCGAAGCAGCGGGGTCCGAAGGGCGGAGCTGCGCCTGACCCGGAGCAGCTTGCAATTGGCTGAAGGGACGGGGTGGGACTTGGTTAAAGGGGTGGTGCCATAGAAAGCGTCATCGCTGGCCGGATTGGGTTCCAAGCCTCCCTGTGGCCTGTCTGCGGTGAAGTTTGTATTCCAAGCCTCGCTCTTGTGCCGTTGAGTCTACTTGTCTTGTTCATCCTCCAATGGCTGCCCGTATTGCCTGACTCATAGGGCCAGGGGTGGGCGGAAGAGGCACGTGCCTGGCGCACAAAGCTTGGGGACATCACAGACGTACCTCATAAGTAACTGCCCGACCCCTAGTCCAACACTGAGACAGGTGAAGCGGCTGCTGACCCAGACCCTCCGCTCATTTGCGCTTGTACTCAGGGGCCGGCTGGGCTGCCTCATCTGCGGTGCGATGAAAGGAATATAATGGCTGCGGCCTGATTGCTCGTGTGAGGAAATATCCAACAGTGTAGATGTAACTACAGACACACTCGGGGCTCCCTGTGGGACAGTAATGACCGGGGAACCTCAAGGAACAGGAGGGGGAGGAATTATGTCCAGGGAATAAATACACCGCAGGGAGGTGCCCGAGGCATGGGAACAAGTCTGTGTCACTTGTGGGCTTAATAATCACCTGGGACCCCGACTTCTCTCCTTCCTTCTTATTCCTTTCTTCTTATTCCTTCCTTATTATTATTCCTTTCTTCTTACACACCCGCTTCTTTCCTTCCTTATTATTCCTTCCTTATTATTCCTTCCTTCCTTCTTATTCCTTTCTTTTTATTCCTTCCTTCTTACACACCAGCTTCTTTCCTTCCTTCTTATTCCTTTCTTCTTATTCCTTCCTTCTTCTTATTCCTTCCTTATTATTATTCCTTTCTTCTTACACACCAGCTTATTTCCTTCCTTCTTATTCCTTCCTTCTTACTCACCGACTTGTTTCCTTCCTTCTTATTACTTCCTTCTTACACACCGGCTTCTTTCCTTCCTTCTAATTCCTTCCATTTTATCCCTTCCTTATTATTATTCCTTTCTTCTTACACACCAGCTTATTTCCTTCCTTCTTATTCCTTTCTTCTTATTCCTTCCTTCTTATTATTATTCCTTTCTTCTTACACACCCGCTTCTTTCCTTCCTTATTATTCCTTCCTTATTATTCCTTCCTTCCTTCTTATTCCTTTCTTTTTATTCCTTCCTTCTTACACACCAGCTTCTTTCCTTTCTTCTTATTCCTTCCTTCTTCTTATTCCTTCCTTATTATTATTCCTTTCTTCTTACACACCAGCTTATTTCCTTCCTTCTTATTCCTTCCTTCTTACTCACCGACTTGTTTCCTTCCTTCTTATTACTTCCTTCTTACACACCGGCTTCTTTCCTTCCTTCTAATTCCTTCCATTTTATCCCTTCCTTATTATTATTCCTTTCTTCTTACACACCAGCTTCTTTCCTTCCTTCTTATTCCTTTCTTCTTATTCCTTCCTTCTTATTATTATTCCTTTCTTCTTACACACCCGCTTCTTTCCTTCCTTATTATTCCTTCCTTATTATTCCTTCCTTCCTTCTTATTCCTTTCTTTTTATTCCTTCCTTCTTACACACCAGCTTCTTTCCTTCCTTCTTATTCCTTTCTTCTTATTCCTTCCTTCTTCTTATTCCTTCCTTATTATTATTCCTTTCTTCTTACACACCCGCTTATTTCCTTCCTTCTTATTCCTTCCTTCTTACTCACCGACTTGTTTCCTTCCTTCTTATTACTTCCTTCTTACACACCGGCTTCTTTCCTTCCTTCTAATTCCTTCCATTTTATCCCTTCCTTATTATTATTCCTTTCTTCTTACACACCGGCTTCTTTCCTTCCTTTTAATTCCTTCCTTATTATTCCTTCCTTCTTACACAACAGCTTCTTTGTTACCTTCCTTCTTATTACTTCCTTGTTATTCCTTCCTTTTACACACCAGCTTGTTTCCTTCTTTCTTCTTCCTTCCTTATTATTCCTTTCTTTTTATTCCTTCCTTCTTATTCCTTCCTTCTTACACACCGGCATGTTTCCTTCCTTCTTATTCCTTCCTTATTGTTCCTTCCTTCTTACACACCGGCTTCTTTCCTTCCTTATTATTCCTTCCTTCTTACACACCAGCTTCTTTCCTTCCTTCTTATTACATCCTTATTATTACTTCCTTTTACACACCAGCTTGTTTCCTTCCTTATTATTCTTTCCTTCTTATGCCCCAGCTTGTTTCCTTCCTTCTTATTACATCCTTATTATTCCTTCCTTCTTACACACCAGCTTCTTTCCTTCCTTCTTATTAGATCCTTATTATTACTTCCTTTTACACACCAGCTTGTTTCCTTCCTTATTATTCCTTCCTTCTTACACACCGGCTTCTTTCCTTCCTTCTAATTCCTTCCTTATTATTCCTTCCTTCTTACACACCAGCTTCTTTCCTTCCTTCTTATTACATCCTTATTATTACTTCCTTTTACACACCAGCTTGTTTCCTTCCTTATTATTCCTTCCTTCTTACACACCGGCTTGTTTCCTTCCATCTTATTCCTTCCTTCTTACACACTGGCTTCTTTCCTTCCTTCTTATTCCTTCCTTATTGTTCCTTCCTTCTTACACACCGGCTTCTTTCCTTCCTTCTAATTCCTTCCTTATTATTCCTTCCTTCTTACACACCAGCTTCTTTCCTTCCTTCTTATTACATCCTTATTATTACTTCCTTTTACACACCAGCTTGTTTCCTTCCTTATTATTCCTTCCTTCTTACACACCGGCTTGTTTCCTTCCATCTTATTCCTTCCTTCTTACACACTGGCTTCTTTCCTTCCTTCTTATTCCTTCCTTATTGTTCCTTCCTTCTTGTGCACCTGCTTGTTTCCTTCCTTCTTATTCCTTCTTTCTTACACACCGGCTTGTTTCCTTCCTTCTTAAACACCGGCTTGTTTGCTTCCTTCTTACACACTACCTTGTTTCCTTTATAGAATCAGTGGTTCCCAGCCAATACAAGGCGGTTACTTTTACTGGAAGGACATGCTACAGTCATATGAAAAAGTTTGGGAACCCCTCTCAGCTGCATAATAATTTACTTCACCCTCAACAAAAAAGATAACAGTGGTATGTCTTTCAGTTTCCAGGAACATCTGAGAACTGGGGTGTTTTCTGAACAAATATTTTTAGTGAAGCAGTATTCAGTTGTAAGGAATTAAATCAAATGTGAAAAACTGGCTGTGCAAAAATTTGGGTACCCTTGTAATTTTGCTAATTTGAATGCATGTAACTGCTCAATACTGATTACTGGCAACACCAAATTGGTTGGATTAGCTCGTTAAACCTTGAACTTCATATGTAGGTGTGTTCAATCATGAGAAAAGGTATTTAAGGTAACCAATTGCAAGTTGTGCTTCTGTTTGACCTTCCTCCTCCTCAAAGCAACTTTCAAAAGATCTGGCGGAAGAAGAGCACCGCATTCCAAGAAAAACACCTGCTTCTTACTGTCAAATTTGGCGGAGGTTCTATCATGCTGTAGGACTGTGTGGCTAGTTCAGGGACTGGAGCCCTTGTTAAAGTCAATAGTTGGACAAATTCAACCCAATTTCAACAAATTCTTCAGGATAATGTTCAAGCATCAGTCACAAAGTTGAAGTTAAGCAATGGCTGGATATTCCAACAAGACAATGACCCTTAACACACTTGGAAATCTACAAAGACATTTATGCAGAGGGAGAAGTACAATATTCTGAAATGGCTATCACAGTCCCCCGACTTGAATATCATGGAAAATCTATGGGATGAGTTGAAGCATGCTGTCCATGCTCGGCAGCCATCAAATTTAACTGAACTGGAGAGATTTTGTATGGAGGAATGGTCAAAAATACAGCCATCCAGAATCCAGACACTTATCAAAGGCTATAGGAGGCGTCTAGAGGCTGTTACATTTGCAAAAGGAGCTCAACTAAGTATTGATGTAATATCTCTGTTGGGGTACCCAAATTTATGCACCTGCCTAATTTTGTTATGAAGAGTTCCTATATCAAAAGATATCTAGATATCTTTTGATATAGGAACTATTTGTTTGTGATTGCCTGTGAACTGGGGCAAGTCTCTTTGGCTTACTTAATTGAGGCAGAAATAATTGGAATCAATGAATACTTAATTTCGTTATGATGCATATTGTATATTTTCTGTTAATCCAATAAACTTTATGTCGCTGCTGAAATACTACTGTTTCCATAAGGCAAGTTATATATCAAAAGGAAGTTGCTACTTTGAAAGCTTAGCCAATGATGAACAAAACTCCAAAGAATTAAGAGGGGTTCCCAAACATTTTCATATGACTGTATATTCCCCTACCTGTGCTTTTGAACTACAGTGTATACCATTGTACATGTATGTGAGTGAGCCAGTGTATTACACATGGGTGTGTTCTTGTGAAATATTTAGGTTATGGGAGGCACCATATTGGCTGAAGCAATCATTAAGGGTCATATTTCCCATACGCTGTGTCGGCTTGCTACTCTCCACTCTACTTGTCCCGGTCTTAGCCTTTTCTCTTAATCTCTAGTGAATCTCTGGCTGGAGGCCTGTGCACTGCTGCAGAGTCCCTCAGAGAAACAAATCACCAGGGTATATATAGTGAATATATATATATATATATATCACATTAGTCAAGTAAAATGAACTTTAATTACACTATATAAATGATTTGAAACTTGTTTCCTTCAGTCTGGGAATTCATAATTATAACAAGCAGGCAGGAGCCATTTTGTGGACACTGTTATTAAGACAAGTCTTGTATCATCTCAGAATCTTGTTTGTGCACCAGAATGCGGGACACAATGTCCATCCCATGTCCTGGCTACACAATTAAATGGTGAAGAGATTGGGGGGAATGTGGGGAGATCAGTGATATCTAGGAAGTGCTGAATGAAAAGTGAAAGTAATTGCCTGCTGAGGGGCAGGCAATATTTGATTGACAGCTGAGATTTTTAAATGAGCTTAAAAAAATAGTTTACAGCTATGAATGCTTTAATAAAAAAAAAAAAATTTGGATTTCATGTTTAATTTGAAAAGGACTTTTATTATACAGATTTTTATGTCTAGGTGACAGGTCCCCTTTAAAAGTCTGAGGCCAAATGCTCCTGCTCTTTTGTTGCTTTTTCCAGCCTCTTCTTGATGCGCAACATTTCTGTGTCCATGCAGCTACATAGCAGTACATCACTGCACAGAGTCATTGCTTTACGTCTTTATTTGCCTCTCTTTCAGGAGGCCATGTTAATTGAATTCTTCTTTTAATGAGCATCAGCAACAGAAAAAGCAGCAAGTGACTGATCCCAACAGAGAGGGTTTCATGTCTGCAGGTAATTTCTCTGCAAATACAGCTTAGGCATGATTATTTTAGGGAAATGTTGGATTTCTTTACTATGAAAAGCTTTCTTCCCTGTACACAGCAAGTGAGTGTCTGTTTGTCAATCTGAATGAGGCAGCATGGAAGCTGAGACATATTATCTATTACCCTAACCCTATTAGCCAGGGGTAAGTAGAAATATGTGCTAATTGTATGTCTTTGCAGGGTGGAAAACCAGTACAAAAATGTCTCTCCATTCTCCTATTTCTGGGACCAAATTGGTTTGTTACCCCTTAAAACTCAGATATTGGGTCCTGAATTCTTGAGTAAGATGCCTTGACATGGGTAAAGAGATTGCTGCCTAAAAGTATGCCCTAAAAATCTCTAAATCTCCTAACTCAGCACTCAAACAATTCCTGAAATGACTCACCCATCACCCAAAGTTCCCTTCTTGGCACCCCAGATTTCCTGTTTTGACACCCAAACAATCCATATAATTCCCTGCCTAATATGTCTTTTAGCTGGCTGAAATAACTGACTCCTGCACAAACACAACATAACTGACATAACTGCATGTAAATAGACAAGATCTTTGTGATTTTAAAAGAATGAGCTCTAATAAATCATCAAGGCAAAAGGAGCCCTCCAAAGGCTGTATTAGACCTAAATGTCAACCAAAATCAGACTTGTGACTCCTGTATGAAGAGAGACAGATGCTGAGGAGGCGAGTGAAGAGACACTTTAAGCAAATCAGGCAAAATGTACCATGGCTGTACCTTGATTTGGTATGAATTTGCCATAAGTCTAGAACTGTATGTGCAGCAGACCCATTACTGTTGGCCAGTGCACCCCTCCCTTGTTTCCACCCCACCAATACTTTTTCCCCTTCTCTTTGCAATGGCCTCTTGAAAATAAATAATACGTAAATTGCTATAAATTGTCCTAAAGTGACAGGGGTGTGTCATGTATGCGTTGTTGTACCTACAGCTTTTGGGATAGAGTTTGTTATGGCTGCAGTGTTTTCTCCCTCCACTGACCGATTAGTGACCCCCCCAGCCAAACACTAGATTTTGAGGCTGGATTTCCCATTGCTGTGATAGTTCATCTTTCCCATGTTCATCTATACTGCTCACTCAAACAAATGTCTGGTTGCTTGGGGCAGATTCATGGTTCAAAAAGTGCAAATCTTTATTCAAAAATACTTTTTGTGTGTATATTCATCATATTTCCACATATTAACAGTCAAAGTATAAAAGCAATAGGGGAGCAAGGGCATGTGAGCAACACATAATAGGTGAAATAAATGCTCTGAACAAATTAATTTGCCCTAGGGCCAAACTGCTTCTATCACGTTTTTCATTTGCAAATGGGCAAAGTGGCCCTGAAATAGCACTTTTTGAATAAAGAAGGCAGATAGATGGTGTGCACATTAGTCCTGGCACTGCTAACCCTAATACGCCTATGAATAGAAATAGAGTGTGTCATTAGGATACAGAGCTGTGCACACTTTACTTATTGTCTGTATTACAGCGTTATAAATGTGCAAGTTAATGTGGTGAGAGTCTTTCCCATGTACCTTTATTATTGAGTAGCCTTTCACATATCCCAGTTATTATAGAGTAGACTTTTGTGTATCCCAGTTGCTTGGTGGGAGCCTTTCCTATGTCCCTTTTATTATGGAGTAGCCTTTCATGTATCTCAGTAATTATAGGGTAGCTTTCATGTATCCCATTTTATTAAGGGTGATCCTTGCCTATATCCCAGATATTAGGAGGATGCATTTTCTGTACCCCATTTATTAGGGGGGAACTTTCATGTATCCCAGTTATTAGGGGGAGCCATTCCATTTCAGTTAATTCAGATGGGGGTGCCATGCCTGTATTCCAACTATTATGGGGGAGCAAAGCCATTGAGTCAAAGAACCCTATTTAGTGCACATCATTGTGAGCCAACCAATTCTCTCACACACAGATTCATCATAACAGAACAGATCACTGAAGAGGAAAGGGTTGGTACCTATGAAGCACCTGCAGCCAGAAAATGTATCCTGCATCAACATTAAACAGGTACCATATCAGGCAGTTGTATATAGATATATATATTTTATTTTGCATCAATCTTGTCATCTCCAAAAGAAAGGACAGTAAAAAGAAAAGAAAGGGTTTCTGAAAGGTTCTCCATGAGGAGATAACATCCACTAGACAGTAAACATGCATGGAAGACAAAGATGTGGCAGATGGGCACAGGACATTTGGAGGACTGGGCACCAGCATGGAGTGTTAAGTGTCTGACGTGTCACCGTATCTGTGACTTCCTGAGAATGGTGAGGGCCCTTCAGCACTTCAGCATTTAATCATGTAGGCTGGGTCAGGGAGCAAGGTGGCCCAGCCATTTCAGTCTTTTTAAGGAAATGAGGGAGTGGATGGCATGTGCTGCACATTGTATCGTACTCTGTATAACACCCCACCCCCCAAAAAAATAGAAAATAGTATATATATTGGCTACTCCAATCTCTTACCAATGATACCCTCTCTATAGCAGTATATGATAAGGATCCTGGATCCATCAGTCACCCTTACTCACCAGCCTGAGCCGTACTGTTTACTAGCATTCCATCTCCAAACAGGCTTTGCTTATGTGCCTTTCATTTCCAGCTTTATTTTTAGCAAATTGATTCCTTTGGGACTGGGTCCTCTATTCATTTCAGAGAATCCATGGTTTTATTCACGCTAAAAGGTGCATTATTCCTAGCACATCTATTACAAGTCTTATCCTGTTGTTACGAAAAACAGCAATATGATGTCCACATTTAAGCTTTAAGAAAGTAATGGCCTCCAATGAGTAATGGGGTGGAAGGATTTCACTTACATATGGATGTATACCCTGTTTGGGTATCAAGGGAGCAATCAAGCATGCATGTATGTGTACTGGTAGTAGAGATAGATCTACATTTACCTTACAATCAGATCCAAGTCTGCCAATCAATATTCGTGACAGGGCTTATGAGTTGCAACATGGATATTGTGCAGATCTTTCCCCTAGAAGGATGGCTGCTGATTATGCCTAGATAAATATGCTCAGTAGTCAGCAGTTCTCAGGTAGTGAAGAGTGGTGCAACCTAGCAAAAAATATTGTTGGTGCAGTGAGGGTGCTATGCAGCTCCTATGGATAAGAGATTGTGGGTACAGGTAGAAGGCAGCAATTGGTGCTCTTACTAATACAATGAAACAAGGAAAGCAATGGTTTGCCACTGTATCATGAATAATGATTTCTTGGTAACATTTGCGGGGCTGGTGCCTTTACAAATAAGAACATGACAAGTATGATAAGGATTCAGCACTGCTAATATTGCCTTGTGTAACACTTTGCACTGGTACCTAGAACGGCACCAGGTCTTGTTTGGATGCCTGTGTCCTCATCCACCTAAATATGGCTGTGTGTGTGACTACACTGTGCTCACGTGTGCACAAATCCTGGCTCCCGGCCAAGCCTGGAAACCAGCTGGAAGGGTACAGAAGTCATAGCATGCATAGAAGAGTTTGTTTGCTTGGGGTGCTGCTGTACCCACTGTTCTGCCATCAGTACACACATTACCAGTGTGGCCCGCAATGATTGTACGACAATCACCCATGGCTTCATTACTTTCACATCCTATTTGATGCCTATTGACAGCAGCACAGCACATGTAGGTTACCTTTCAAGGAGAAGAACAGAGGGGACAGAAAGTTCTATACAAAGGACACAACATTCAGAGCTGAAATTACACACAAGCCTGTCAGCCCCTGCATTGTACAGAGCTGGTCCTTGTAGTTGGAGAAGACAAAGACAGACAAAGCAGTGGCATTATACACACAAGGGGGCTGATTTGTCCATTGGTTACAGGGGCTGATTAGAGTCCATCATGTATTGCACTTACACAGGCTCCCATTGTCCCGAGCCACATGTTAGAGGAAGCATCATTTCTTTGTGTCCCTGAGTCAAAAGCTCCTACTCTGTGAGGGTGGCTCCCCCATCTCCTGATTTCTTATACAGAGGTGGGGTACAGCCAGCACCCAGTGTATCCCCTGCTCTGCTTCCAGTCATCTAGCCATATTACAGGCTCTCTCATCTAGTTGCATATATCTGGAAGGATGGACAGTATGTGGCGCTGTGCATTGACATATACATTGTGTGCGTTGCCTGCTCCTCTAGCCATTGTTGTACATGCACTTGTCTATATACAGACTGCATATACATTCTTGTGCATATACATATACGCAGCATTTGTGCATACAGATATATTCACAAATCTATGCCATTTTATCTGTCTTATACTGACCTCATTATCTTCTGCCTTATACACGTGGTATAGATAGATACACACATCACATACACAAATCCTATATGTGTGCATAGATTTACTTTCCTTTTTGTGCATTTTCTTCCACTTTGCACTATTGTGCATGTACCGTGTGTATCTGTTTGCAGCATGTGTGTTAGTGTGTAAAGAAAGGATGTGTCTAGTTGTAGTTTTTACATGTTGTAATTTGTGCCTTTGTGTCTTTTGTATACACAGTGCTGTTGTTACAGTGTGTGTGTGTGTCTATTTGGAGTGCTCAATGTTGCTCATAGCAATTTGGTTTGTGTGTGAGCCTGCTTGTGCACATTGTTACTTGTGCATGCAGTGCTGTGTGTATAATGTATGTGTGTGTGCTTGTGCGTGCATTGTTCCCTTTGTGTGCATGCAGAGCTTCAGTGTACATGCTGCTCCAGGGTTTAATATATTATCTGCTACTCATAGAAAGGCTTGTTGTGCTGCAATTTCATGGACCAGTGGTGTGTACAGTCAGTTTTGTGTAGCGGCGTTGTGTCATTCAGTAGTGTATGGAGGCAGTGTTGTGGTACTGTGCTATTTAGAGATGCAGTCACTGTGTAGTAGTGTCAGTTACATATCTGAAGGATGTGGTGCAGATTGTTGGTCACAGTGTGTTAGTGTTGGATCCGGTGCTACAGGCTGGAGATCCGGACTGTTTCCTGGTAGTATCTGGCTGTGATGCTGGAGTTTCTCAGGACACCAGAATTCGGGGAGGAGGACTGGCTCTCATCAGGACTGTTGGCCGGGGGAGTGGGAATGCTAATGATGGCAGCCGTAAGGTCCGACGTCTCACAATTCAGTTTCATGTTCCCGTGTATTTTGGCATTAAGGCTCGAACGACTGAAAAAAGGAAGCAGAAAGTATAGCTTTATCTTACATGGAGGCATCTGATATAGCTGGTATAGCATACATACATTCATAGATACAAGCAGTGGCCCTAGAGCCCCCCCCCTTTTTTGTCCCAAGCCAGAAACATATTAGGACATATGCAGGACCTGTGGGGCTCCCACAGGTTTCCCACCGCTGCCCAGTGTACCCCCTGCTGCCCTGGTAGTTACTCCACTTTTATCAGCTATAAACCCCTCTAGTTGGGGAAGAAGTAAGAAGCTAAAGTATAGGAAGGCTGTTATTTTTTTTTTTTTTTTTTAGAAAAGGCAGCTCCCTAGCCACTAGGCAAGTGTTCATGCACAGACTAACACCCCTAAGCTCCCAGACAGATGGAAGAGTTGAGACAAACAGGTAACAAGACAAGCAGTTGAAACTTTTTTAACAAGAACTTTTAAGATCATATCCACATTAACGGTCAGGTGGTAGCACACCAAAAAACCAAATGGTTGGTGTTTACTGCAGGGATTTCCCTCCTCAAAGTCATGTTAAAATATACCCTAAAATTCACATGCTTCCTCCTCCCCTGTGGATAAGACAACCCTCCAACACATGATTAAACACCTTAGGGACCCCTAACAACAATTTCCAAATGCTAACAAACCCCCAGAACAAACCCCTACATCCCACAGGTAGCGTATGGCAAGCAGAGAATGGCACACCCAAGCAGCACTGGGCAAGCAGAGTATGGCACACACAGGCAGCATAGAGAGTAGAGAACAGAGCAGGAGACAGGGAAACCTATCAGGACCAGTCTAAGATGAACAGTTCATATTTTGCTACATACAGTGAGACAGTGCTGGTGCCCCTCCAGCAATTTGCATGAACAGGTGAACAATGTGGTCAGTTTCAGTCTGGGTCTCAGGTGTGAACAGTATAGGGCTTTAGGGTGTGAACAATAGAGGTGTCACAAGTGTGAAAAACACAAGGCTATAATTTAGAAAGCGCACACCCAGAGAGATAAATGCTGAGATGCCAATCCTATGGAGGCTGCCAAAATAAAGTCTCCTAATAGATATAGAACCAAAAGAATATATGAATTCAAAGATTTATTATATCAAAAACTTACATATTGACAAATCGCCCATGCGTTTCAACCACTGTGGTGGTCTTCATCAGGGGCAAAACACACATCAAACACAAAAAGGATAAAAAGGGCAGAAATATTGTATACATTATGCAGTTTAAATACCTTTTAACATGACATATTGCCTCTCACGATCGTCTATTGTGAACAATGCAGGGGAGATTACATATGTGAACAATACAGGGGATTACAGTCTGAATTTGAGATTTAAACAATGCAGGGGCCAGTTAATCTCTGTAGTGATACCATTAAAAGTTTACACATGGTAAGCAGTCACAGCAGGCAGATTTTTATATGGGGGGCCACACAAGGGGGGTTGCGGGCCGCATCTGCCCTGCGGGCTGCAAGTTGGACAGCCCTGCACTATATAATAGCCATAACGGCAAATAAGCATTCACTTCAAATTTTACCGTAACTGGCATATAGGCAGGCCACATGAAAGGCCCATAACATTTGGGGTCCTTTGATCAATACTGGATTTAGATCAGTGAGGTTCTTAGTTTTATCAGTTAGACCATGACAGTTGGAGGTTTGACTAGTGTAAGCTTGATGTGGCTCACTAACTCTAGAACAAACTTGCCATAACTGCCAAGCTTGCTACCATCAGATGCCCATGGTGTCACCACCATTCTTGGTGTCACTCCCTGTTCTTGAGGTGGCCCACTAGCACCAGAGTGCTCTTGACATCAGTCACCTTGTTTGTGGTTTCCCACCACTAAAGTGCTCTTGGTGTCACCCTATGCCTCATGTGGCCTGAAGTGTCTCCCTGATAAGGTTTCTATCCTCATTTTCAGCCAGTCTTGCCTCAGTTAGGTAACCCTTATGCTAGTAATAGCGTCAATCCATTTGCTGCCCTGTGGTACCAGGCTGATTCACAGCAGTTTTGCCTTTATGCCTGTGTTGTGTCCTACAAACAAATCCTGCTCAGCGGCAGTCTGATTAATGCATAGAAGAGGCTTCACCAGCCTTGCTATTAATCATATTGCTACTCTGTTCTTGGGGAACCAGCTACTTATCTGCATATGTCTCCTGCACCACATATCTGCTTATCTACATACATCTGTTTCATTCCTATTTATCTACTTGTGCCTGTCTTTTATATCTTCTTGATGGGTGCCCTAGAGAAGGAAAAGGCAACCTACCTTTGGGAGAGACCCTTGTGCACATGTAGAGTATCCAGCTCCTGCATGCTGCCACGGCTGACAGATACTGTGGAGTTGGCAAGGCGGATAGCCCGGCGCTTGTTACGGCGCGGGCAGCATGATGTGCCAAATCCTTGCTGGGAGGACACTGAAGTGCTGCGGCTGGTCCGATACCCAATTGATTCCGTCATAAGAGCCTCACTGTATGTGTGCTCATCTGTAAACTCATGGCACTGGGAAGGAGATGGATGCCAAGATAAAACAATGTGGGAACAACACAAAACAGGGCGATAAATCACAAAGAGGGGAGCTTAAGGGGGCTAAAAAAATATACTGAGTGGAGAATGTGATCTGGAAATAGTTGTTCTTAAGGTTGTAATGCTTCACTACTAATAGACCAATGCACATTAAATGAAATACAGACCACCCTGGCAGGTACGAGACATGTTTATGTGCATCACAGATACGTTTATGGATAAAGAAAAGTGACACTTGGAGAGAGGCAGGGCTTGCATTCATAAAAGAGAGGTTTTGGCAGCTCAATGGTAAACTAGAAGTTCAAGAGTTCTCCACTGTCCACTATAGACATAATAGAGTTCTGCCATGTTCATTTTTCAACTGAACATACAACACTTTTGGTTTCAGAATACTAAAGGCTGAAAAAGAATAACCACCAACCTTCGACTGAATAGAATGCAACCAAAATCTATGCAAAGTCCAATGGATAAAAGGGATGGATGTGGAGAGTTATAGACCAGTGATTGCTACCAGTTGGCCAAAGGCAAGATATACAGGACTGGCATTACAGATATACAGGTATGGCACCTGGTATCCAGAATGCTTGGGACCTGTGGTTTTCCGGATAAGGGATCTTTCTCTAATGTGGATCTCCATATTATTAAAACCAGTAAACCCAATACGCTGGTTTTGCCTCCAATAGGAATTAATTATATCTTAGTTGGGATCAAGTACAAGCTACTGTTTTATTATTACACAGAAAAAGAAAATCATTTTTCTAAAATGTTATTTATTTAATTAAAATGAAGTCTATGGGAGATGGTCATCCCATAATTTTGACCTTTCTGGATGATGGGTTTCTGGATAATGGATCCCATACTTGTACTTAGTTAATGATGGGAAGCCCTGACTATAGGTTAGAAACCAGAGATGCCAGTGATCTGAAAGTATGTAAATAGGGGAAGTATTTGTTGGTAGAACTTACTGTGGTCTTCTCCAGGCAGTGGAGGAGGTGGTGATGTTGAAGTTCAAATGCTGAACGATTCTTCACACACAGAGCATGGCTTTCAGTTCCCTCCTGCAAGGGATTGGTAGTAATACTTGTATGTCAATAGTCAGAACTTCATTACTATTCCCGCTCTTGCCTTTGGGAACATTCAATCAAGTTTCCTTTTGTAAGTAAGCTCCCTATCAGCTCCCTGCCTAGTCCTTCCATATTTCTCATATACCCTCCCTCCCCTCTTCACCCTTTCCAAATATTGGGTATTTTCTTATTTCCCTAATACCAGACCTCTTCACCCTCCAGAGTCTAGACCAACAGAGTAATAATATATCTTCTTTCAGCAGCCTTCCTGAAGACTCTTCTGTCTATCCCGGTTGCACCATATTAATCTCGCCATTTGAATTTGCTCAGCCTGTTCCACCTTATGAAACTTCACTCCACACTCTTTTTGAGCTGCTGCCCCTTATGAATCTTACCTCCTCCTCTCTTTAACCCATTATTACTTTGTTCTCCGCCACCCTTTAACCTGTACCACCTTGTGAAACTTACCCTCACTTCCACCAGCACTACCATGCAGCCAGTTCCACCTCAGTAACCATCCTGACCCACCAGGATCATGTGCCACTTGTTCCACCCTATGAACCTTCCCATCTGTCCAAGAAGCACCCTTCAACATGCTGCTGTTCTTGAATCCTTCAGCCAGGTGCACCAAATGAATTCAAACCCCTCCCTCCCTGGCTGCCATTTCTGTATATCCCCTTACCTCCAGGCCTCCGCTCTCCTTGTAGCGCAGGAAGGCTCCTGTAGTGTTGCTTTTTGCCAGTCTGATTCGAGCCAGTCGGATTTTCTGCATCATTGAAGGTGATTAGCAGCAGGTTGCGTATCAGATAAAGAGAAATTTGGAAAGGTTGTCAACAATGGATGGAACCAACATTGTTTACTTTACGATAATGTTTATATATTTCTGTTTAGTAGTTGTTTTTGGGCTTCCCTTCATTTGACTTGATGGACAGCTTATCTTCCCCAACCCATATTAACTTAAGCAATCTTTTTAACTATGGGCAACCAACATCATTTAAGAGGGAAGAAAAGAACAGAGGCAGAATCACTGAGTACTTTATGGACCACTTTTTCTGCGCTACTTCTGCTGACTGGGGGACAGAACTGGTCAACTGACCACTGGTGCATCTGGCCACTGGTGCACCTTCTGCAGCTGACCGAGAAGCATGCATGCATGCACCATGCCATTTTTAGTCCCTAATTTTGTTGGGTCAGTTAATCCCAACCGATATATTTGTGGTCTGTGTATCAGCCATCTTGAAATTCGGACATGATCTGCTCGTTTGTCGAGGTCGCCTAAGGTGGACAATATGGGGTGGGAAATCAAACTGGCACAATCGCTAGCTGGCCAATTTTCGCCCTATTGCCAAACGATTGGATAAGCCCAATATTGCCCAGTTTTGGTAGACATATTGGGGGAGATATCTGCTCATTTGATGACCATGATAAACAATCTTATAATCTGTGGCTACCATAACAGACAGATCTTACCCCTTTACCCCAGCTGACTAACAGTGCAAGGGCACACTGGACCTATTCTCAGTGGGGAGATGAATACAGGCCAAGAATCAGCCTCTATGCTCATATGTGTGCTCATATTGTGTCTCTGTATCTGGGCCAACCCAATGCTTCTGGGTGTAGACATAGAGGAACGCCACTTGGAGTGTAGGGGCTGATTCTCGGCCTGCGTTTATTTGCTCACTGAGAATCAGCCCAGTGTGCCCCTGGCCTTACACACAATGAAATCTCCATAGTTCCGCCCCTGGTTATGGCTAGCAGTGTTTGTACTGGAGCAAGGGTAAGCGCTGGACTGTTTGGTTAAGCAGCAGATATATCAGCTGCCTTCTGCACAAAACGCATGGCCATCTTCAGCATGCATTTCATTGACTTTATAGATGTCCAAATGGGTGAGATATATCATGCTTGTTGCCTACTTGCTGTGCTCTGCGCTTGTCAGCCCTCTGGTTCTGATGGTAGATGCGGCTGAAGTTTGAGACAATGACAGGGACCGGCAGAGCAATGACCAGAACCCCACTGAGTGAACAGATAGATCCAAATATCTTCCCAGCTATAGTGTCAGGAACCATATCTCCATACCTGCAGGAACAGAAACAACTGCTGATATGCGCAGTATGACATTATACGCTTATATGGCTTTGTATTCTCACCAATGCTTCTATACAGAGTCAGCCAAAAAGACACCCCCTGAAGCATTGGCAAATTGCATTTAAGGGGGAAAAAAACTTTCCTGACTTCAAAGGAGCAATGGGACCAGTCCCTGTAGTCCCAAAGTGTCCAGACACCCCTTGTAAAAATAAATGTATATTGGTTTCTGCCATTGTATTCTTTGGACTCATGTACTTCATTATTTACCAGTCTGTGGTTGAGTTAAGCAAGGCAACATATCCCTAAATGTGTCATGCTGACTGCTGGTTGAGGAGGAATAATGGACTGGGCTGTTTCCATAGTTTGGGTCCCTGGTTCCTGTGAAACCTTGAGGCCACAGGGTAGTGTACTATGACATTCCTGACAATTTTGTTCTTTCTGTTTTGTGGCAACAGTGTGGGGAAGTTCATTGATACCCCCATGCACAAAGACCTCAACTGAACCCCTGTGGGATGAATTGGAACCCCAACTGTGAGCCTGATCACCAACATCAGTGTACAACCTCACTACTGCTCTTGTGGCTGAATAGAAGCAAATCCCAGCAATAGTGTTCCAACATCTAGTGGGAACCTTCCCAGAAGAGAAGGGGCTTTTATAGCAGCAAAGGAAGGAGCAACCCATCTGACCCCCTATGGGATGAAACAAACTCCCCAACTATGAGCCAGTGATGTGTTATTAATCCCTCTGGATTGGCAATGAGAGTTTGGCAGACAGGGGTCTCAGTTTCTTTGGCCATGTATCTTTTTTACCTTTTGTAGAAATATAGTAGATCCTTGTAATAAATAGGATTAATAGTTATTATGGGGCGTATTGGGGTTGGATACATTGAGTAGAGGTAGAGGTTTATAGGCCTTGGCTGGGCAAGATTCTGTCTAGTAAGTGAACTAGACCATATAAGCAGCACCAAAGCCAATGCAATTGCGGCTATAAAAGGAAAGTAGAAGCCATAAATAGAATTCAGATGCATGCAATCAATCTATGGGTGCTTGGGCACAAGGGGGATGCTCAACCAGAAAGGTAATCTGAATCTGTCACTTGGAAGGATCACTAGGAGATCAATTCCCTGCTTTCTATTTCCGGCTGTGAGAAGAAGATATCTATCCATATGTGCTTTCCTACTGCCACCTCTACCTTCCTCTTTTGGCAGCCAAGTAACCCACCCATGGTGTCTTAATTTATATTGCCTTAGGCCACTCTATCAAACCCTAGTCCCCCTTATATCTGGTGCCAGCCCAACACTGTGCCTATGTAGAATATCTGTACCCTAGTAACCTGAGGCAGAGCTGTGATATATATATATATATATATATATATATATATATATATAACTATAAGATTTTCATTCATCCAGGTCATGGTATATCTAGTATAGGTAAATCTAAAAACACTGGACTTGCTGAGTAATCAATGAAGACGTTTCACTACTCATCCGAGCAGCTTCTTCAGTACAACTGACTGGTGTGGGAAGTTCTCGTCATTTAGGGCTATTCCACACGGGGAGATAGCCACTGCGTTTGCCGGTCGCGGCGACAAAGCGCCGCGCCAGTCGCCGCGACCGGCGCAGGCGACAGTTTTGTATGGGCGCCTATGTAAAAACGCCTGTGCTAACCACACGAGGCGATGCGCTTTTCAACAGTCGCCTGAAAATGCCTCGCCAGGCTTTTTCAGGCGACTGTTGAAAAGCGCATCGCCTCTTGTGGTTAGCACAGGCGTTTTTACATAGGCGCCCATACAAAACTGTCGCCTGCGCCGGTCGCGGCGACTGGCGCGGCGCTTTGTCGCCGCGACCGCAAACGCGTGGCTATCTCCCCGTGTGGACTAGCCCATAAAGTCTTCCACTAATCCAATCACAATGGCCCATTGTAACTCTTCAAAGAGGTGACATCTGAAGAAATTCACAAAGGTGTAGATTCTGTGTAGTTACTGTGATAGGATTATCCAATGTGTCATGCAACTCCTAGATACAGGTGTTACTTGTGAGAGTTGCATGAATGGACGTGTGAAGTGTTCTGAACACAGACTACTACTGCAAGATAACCTCTCTACTCAGTGATAGCAATACATATGAACCCTTAAGGAAAGACCCAACCAGCGGTTACAAGAAAAAGGTAATAGGTTGCCTACAACAACTTGAAAAGGAGAAAGCCATTGATCGAGTTTTATACCACCGCCTGTACCCCAGAGAAGCCTCACCATGTTTATACTGACTCCCCAAGATACACAAAGAAGGAGCCCCACTAAGACCCATTGTCAGCAGCATAAATTCAGTGACATACAACATTGCAAAATTCTTGGCTAACATCTTAGCCCCGTTGGTAGGCAATACAGGGCATCATATCCAGAATGCCAAAGAGTTTGTAACCAAGATTCACGGCGTTACACTAGAGGCAGAAGAAACAATGGGATCATATGATGTCACTTTGTTCACATGTATACCTACGACAGAGGCAATTGAGACTGTAAGAAATCGACTGCAACAAGATAACACCCTCAGCAGCAGAACAAAGCTCAGTCCCAACCAAGTTTGTTTGTTGCTAGATTTGTGTCTTAACACCACATACTTCATGTACAAGAACCTTTTTTATAGACAGAAACATGGCTGTGCAATGGGTTCTCCAGTCTCTCCAATTGTAGCAAACCTTATGCACAAGTACATAAATAAATCATTGAACTTCACACATCCAACTGACTATGAGTAGGTACTGCATCAGGACAAGGTGGCCATGTAATTCTCCACTTGGGAGTTAATGAAATAGGACAAGAGCACATTGAGCACAAGCAGCTCATGCAATTAACAGTTAGGTCTCACTGCTTGTGACTAAGTGACCCTACAAATGACTGCAACAAAGATATGCTAGAACTTACCCAAGGGTTGTCATGGTGACGATGGTATACCAGAATGAAGCAGGGATGCTGGTGAACTTGGTCTTGCTTGTCCCCTTCTCTGCATAAAACATAACAGTGGCAAAGATGATGATGGCCATGGTGAGGGAAAATAGCAGAAAGCCAAGCTCGGAGGCGCAGCTCTTCAACGTGTAGCCGAGGATGCGCAGTCCCTGGGAGTGACGGGAAAATTTGAAAATACGGAAGACACGGAAAACTCGAAGAGTGACAAAGGCACCGCTGACGTTCTCATTCTCTGGCATTACCAAACCAATGTAAAAGGGCATGATGGCCACAACATCGATGATACTCATGACGCTGCGCATAAATTTACAGCGACTTGGAGCTGCAAACAGACGCATGAGGTACTCAAAGGTGAAGATAAGGACGCAGGCCGTATCCATGCAGATAAAAGCCAGATCATATTTCTCCCCACATGGCAGCTCCTTCAACCGTCCTGCTGGTGGGCGGCAGGGCACTGTTTCCACCACATTGGCAATGACTGACACAGCTATGAAAAAACCAGTAACATAATAGAAGACAAGAGCCATAGTGCTGGTGTGAGGGTTCTCAAAAGCCCTCCAGAGTCTTTGGCGGAAAGTACTGTCAGGGGGCAACGAGGTATCGTTTGCTGTCTCTGCTTCTGTGTCCTCCGCCAGCCGCTCCAGGTTTTCCTTCTTGCGGTCTCTATATTCTTCTAGGCAACAGTCCCCTATGATTTCAGGGATAATTCCATAGAATGAGAGCTCTTCATCAAAGGCTTGGATACACTCATGGCGGGGATAGTGCAGCTTGCCTGTGCGGTAAAAGTTGAGGATGTGCCTGAACATCTCTGGATCGCGGTCAAAAAAATATTCCTGGCTATCTTGGTTGAAAAAGAAGTCTTTCTCAGTGCTGCCTAGTAAGGTGTCTGGGTAACGATCCAGAGTGTTTTTCCAGGTCTGGAATCTTCTGCCACTCACATTCACCACTAGGATTTCATCGCTTTTCATGCGTTTGTCACTGGGAGGTTTGGGCATAGGCCTCTTTGCTAGAGGAAGCCACCCCACCGCTGCTGCACGAGCAAAGGGAAGCCAGGTAGCCACTCCGGCCGCCATGATGTATTGGCTTAGTATTCAGCAGCCAAAAGTCCAAAGGCTGACTCCAGAATCTGACCATGTACCCCTGGACTAGGTCGGATTACAGTATTTTAGGTGAAATTAAGACCCAAAGAATTCCAGACACGGTGTAAGTGAATTGGAGCTGGAGAGTAGTTGGAGCACCAGTTTTGTGACCAGTCCATTTAGTGAGGCTTGGGGGGTCCTACGTATATGCCATTCTGAGTCAACTTTAGGGTACCATCAATTAGCAATGTTCAGACATGTGGTCATCTCCAGGCCATGGGCAGCCACCAACTCACACCTTTTCCAATATCTTTGTGCCCTTTACTAGTTGTATCCCTTTCAGCTCCTGTTCTGCTCCACTGCATTCGTCTGCATGTGCCTGGCATGCACTCTCGCTGCACTCTCTATCTGCTCCTGCCCTGCTGGATAGGGCAGCTTAGACATTCAGAGAAACAGCCCATTGTGCCATTCATCAGCCTGAATTCTGGCTTGTCGTCTGCAAAACAAAAAGATGTCATCAAGCTTTCACTTCCTCCTGCCCCATAAGTAGTGTATGTACCCACTGCACCCCCATAAGTAGTATATATACACCCTGCACCCCCTAGTGGATAAATCTCTGCCTCAATAGTCTGCTATTCAGCCGTATGACTCACAAATAGGGGAGCTCACTATTCTATTAACTTTTCACATGTTCTAGATGGACCTTTTCTATTCAGTTGGTCTGAATTAATTAGTTGTTTGGGGTTTTGAAGAATTCAGGTTGGGTTTTTTGTTTATTTTATTGTAAATTGAGAGTTATTAGGGCGAGGTTTATTAGGATTTGTGTATTAGGATTAAGGTTATTAGTAATTTTTTAAATTAAAAAAAAAAGAACACCAAAATAATATAATTAACATAGTAAGACTGAGCAGTGAATAAACCAAATTTTAAAACTGTCCATATTATAAGGTGATGCAACCACCAGAAAAACCCAGTGTATTTGGGTTATGGTTGTAAGGGTTAGATTTATTAGGGTTATTAGGGATAGAGTTATTTGGGTTAGATTTATTAGGGTTAGGGTTGTTAAGGATAGAATTGTAAGGGTTGTTTAGGATAGAATTATTAGGGTTATTAGGGATAGAGTTATTTGGGTTAGATTTATTAGGGTTAGGGTTGTTAAGGATAGAATTGTAAGGGTTGTTAAGGATAGAATTATTAGGGTTAGGGTTGTTAGGGATACAATTGTTACGGTTAGGGTTGTGAGGGATAGAATTATTAGGGTTAGAGTTGTTAAGGATACAATTATTAGTATTAGGGTTGTTATGATAGAATTATTAGGGTTAGGGTTGTTATGATAGAATTGTTAGGTTTAGGGTTGTTAAGGATAAAATTATTAGGGTTAGGGTTGTTAAGGATACAATTATTAGGTTTAGGGTTGTTAAGGATAGAATTATTAGGGTTACGGTTGTTAAGGATAGAATTATTAGGGTTACGGTTGTTAAGGATACAATTATTAGGATTAGGGTTGTTAAGGATAGAATTATTAGGGTTACGGTTGTTAAGGATACAATTATTAGGATTAGGGTTGTTAAGGATAGAATTATCAGGGTTAGGGTTGTTAAGGATAGAATTATTAGGGTTAGGGTTGTTATGATAGAATTGTTAGGTTTAGGGTTGTTAAGGATAAAATTATTAGGGTTAGGGTTGTTAAGGATACAATTATTAGGATTAGGGTTGTTAAGGATAGAATTATCAGGGTTAGGGTTGTTAAGGATAGAATTATTAGGGTAAGGGTTATTAGGGATAGAATTATTAGGGTTAGGGTTGTTAAGGATAGAATTATTAGTGTTAGGGTTGTTAAGGATACAATTATTGGGGTTAGGGTTGTTAGCAATAGAATTATTAGGGTTTTTATGGATAGAGTTATTAGGGTTAGGGATATTCCTTGCTAAAAGTCACTAGTGGGAGGTTACTCTCTTTTTCCAACTACTCAAGTAACTCCATCCCACTTTATACACAGGTATCGCTCTCCTTCCTTATACTACAATTATCTCCATAATTTCACTAATACACAAGTATCTCCACCCTCTCCCTAATGCACTTCTACTGCCCCTTAGCACTAACACACTGCACTCTGTATATGAACTGATGCACCAATGCAGCGCCGGATTTCTTTGCCGGCCACCCCTAGGCCGCGCGGTCCGACCAGGCGGCCGCACGGTCCTAGCGCCCGCCCACACTTCCCCTTCCCAGCACGGCCGCGAGAAAACGCCAGCGCAGCTGGTGTAATTGAATGGGGACACACACGTCCCCATAATGCGGCTGGGCGGCATGCAGCCCCTATTTTTTGCCACCCTAGGCCCGGGCCTATGTGGCCTTGCCACAAATCCGGGCCTGCACCAATTCCCTCAAGCACTAACACACTGCACTCTCTATGCACTGATGCACCAATGCTCCATAGCACTAACTCACTGCACTCTGTATATTCACTGATGCACCAATGCTCCATAGTACTAACTCACTGCACTCTGTATATTCACTGATGCACCAATGCTCCATAGCACTAACTCACTGCACTCTGTATATTCACTGATGCACCAATGCCCTGTAGCACTAACACACTGCATTCTGTATATTCACTGATACACCAATGCCCTGTAGCACTAACACACTGCACTCTGTATATGCACTGATGCACCAATGCTCCATAGCACTAACTCACTGCACTCTGTATATTCACTGATGCACCAATGCTGCATAGCACTAACTCACTGCACTCTGTATATTCACTGATGCACAAATGCCTTGTAGCACTAACACACTGCACTCGGTATATTCACTGATGCACCAATGCCCATTAACACACTGCATTCTCTATGCACTGATGCACCAATGGCTTGTAACACTAACACACTGCACTCTGTATATTCACTGATGCACAAATGCTTTGTAGCACTAACACACTGCGCTTTGTATATTCACTGATGCACCAATGCCCTGTTGCACTAACACACTGCACTCTGTATATTCTCTGATACACCAATGCCCTTTAACACTAACACACTGCACTCTCTATGCACTGATGCACCAATGCCTCATAGCACTAACACACTGCACTCTGTATATGCACTGATGCACCAATGCTCCATAGCACTAACTCACTGCACTCTGTATATGCACCAATGCCTCGTAGCACTAACACATTGCACTCTGTATATTCACTGATGCACCAATGCCCTGTAGCACTAACACACTGCACTCTCTATGCACTGATGCACCAATGTTCCATAGCACTAACACACTGCACTCTGTATATTCACTGATGCACCAATGCCCTGTAGCACTAACACATTGCCCTCTGTATATGCACTAATGCACCAATGCCCTGTAACACCAACATACTGTGCTCTATATGCACTGATGCACTGTAGCACTAACATACTGCACTCTCTATGCACTGATGCACCAATGTCCTATAGCACTAAAACACTGCACTCTGTATATTCACTGATGCACCAATGCCCTTTAACATTAACACACTGCACTCTGTATATGTACTGATGCATGTATATGTACTATAGACTGTGGCACTAACACAGAGAAATATCTATACACAGTGAAACTAACACATCACACTCATTGCACAGATGTAGTACTAACACCCTGCCCAACATTCCCAGTGGTACAGAGTTCCTACCTGGAATTTGTGGTGGAGGGTCCAGCAGATGCACCAGAGTCACGGAGGGGCTGCTATTTCTTATCTGTACTCGGGGAATGGATGGGTTCCCTCCTTCTCTCCCCCCACCCAACCTCCTAATCACTCTGCAGGAGGAGGGATCTACTGGAGGCTGCAGCACTGGATGTAGGGAGAGGGGGCACCCAGGTTATTAACCCCTCCACTGCAGCACTGGAGTCAGGGAGTGGGGGCACCGACAGGATTAAGCTCTCCCCTACAGCAGTGGAGCAGCCCATATAGAAGCACATGGGATGGGAAGGACTGCAGCATTACTGGAAGGGAAATGGGAGGAGGAGGAACTGGGACTATTAACCTCTGCACTGCAGCACAACAGTAACACTGGAGCGTGGGCTCATGCACTAATAATTAGCTCTGCAGTGGGCTCCCTGCTGCACCCTCTCTGCCTCATGCCCCAATCTGACCCCACCCTGCTCTAGCCCATACACTGAGGGGGCACAGGTAATGCCTGGGGGGCAGCTCATCAGCCAACACTCACCCCCCCATCACAATCTCAGCTCAGGAGTCATTCAGGGCAGTGTCATCATACCCCCAATTCAGCACTCCAATGATCTCTACTTCTCCCCTCTCTCCCCTACCTGGGACCTGTCTCCCCTCCTCTTGAGCTCTTGTTCCTACCTGGGAACTGTCTCCCCTCCTCCTGCCCTCTCTCCCCTACCTGGAAAATGTTTCTCCTCCTCTTGAGCTCTTGTTCCTACCTGGGAACTGTCTCCCCCCTCCTGCCCTCTCTCCCCTACCTGGAAAATGTCTCTCCTCCTCTTGAGCTCTTGTTCCTACCTGGGAACTGTCTCCCCCTTCCTGCCCTCTCTCCCCTACCTGGGAACTGTCTCCCCTCCTCTTGAGCCCTCTCCCCTACCTGGGAACTGTCTCCCCTCCTCTTGAGCTCTCTCCCCTACCTGGGAACTGTCTCCGCTCATCTTGAGCTTTCTCCCCTACCTGGGAACTGTCTCCCCTCCTCCTGCCCTCACTCCCCCTACCTGCATGACATACACATCTTTCTCTCTGCTCTCTGTATAAAATTTGCACTGCTCTCTCACTGCCCTTCTCTCTGTATAACATACAAATCAAATTGGCAGGAGCAAATACATTCAGCATTGCCAAAACAAGGGTGGTGTAATGGGTTGGGGTCTGGGCAGTTTATGGGATCAGGGAAAGGTCTTTTCCTCTCATCTTCTATGGAAGTGAAGTCTGGGATTGTGATCGGGAGAATCTCTGGAAGTGGGTGTCCCTCAGTGCTGAGTATTTGGGATGCTTCCATCCCTGACTCCTGGTCATATCGCTGGCAAAGTCTGCTTCTCTCTCTCTGTATAACATACACATCTCTCTCTTTATAAATAACATGCCCATCTCTCTCTGCTCCTCTCTCTAAATAACATACCATCTCACTCTCTGCTCACACCCCATGTCCCATCAGCCTGGATGGCCATGTTAAAGGGATCCTGTCATCAGAAAACATGTTTTTTTCAAAACACATCAGTTAATAGTGCTGCTCCAGCAGAATTCTGCACTGAAATCCATTTCTCAAAAGAGCAAACAGATTTTTTTATATTCAGTTTTGAAATCTGACATGGGGCTAGACATTTTGTCAGTATCCCAGCTGCCCCTGGTCATGTGACGTGTGCCTGCACTTTAGGAGAGAAATGCTTTCTGGCAGGCTGTGTCTCAGTGGGACATGGATTTTACTATTGAGTGTTGTTCTTAGATCTACCAGGCAGCTGTTATCTTGTGTTAGGGAGCTGCTATCTGGTTACCTTCCCATTGTTCTGTTGTTTGGCTGCTGGGGGGGGGAAGGGAGGGGGTGATATCACTCCAACTTGCAGTACAGCAGTAAAGAGTGATTGAAGTTTATCAGAGCACAAGTCACATGACCAGGGGCAGCTGGGAAATTGACAATATGTCTAGCCCCATGTCAGATTTCAAAATTGAATATAAAAAAATCTGTTTGCTCTTTTGAGAAATGGATTTCAGTGCAGAATTCTGCTGGAGCAGCACTATTAACTGATTCATTTTGAAATAAATGTTTTTTTCCATGACAGTATCCCTTCAAGCAGCATGGGTGGAACACAGCAGGGCTGAAAGCAGAGGCACAGCAATGATCACTGTACAGCAAAGAAATACATTGTTTCTTTCATGTTATTCTTACTGCTCTTTTATTCATTGGTGCTGGCTCTCAGGCAGTTCATATCCAAAATAGAGAGCCCCACCATGTGTTACTGATGTACCCACAAAAGTCAACTTTATCCCCATTCTACTCTATGGTTGCCTGGTGTAAATGTTCCCTTCTGAACCAGACTTAGGGGTGTTTAGGGGTGTAATGATTGTGTATCATTGTTTTTTTTTTTTTGCAAGATTTTCTTTATTGAAATTTTACAACCATAGTAGATTAGGAAGGAAAGTTAAAGAGAGGGGGGGGATAGAGATTGAAAATAGAGAGTGTCTCATTGTTGCTAGTGACATACCTGCCCCCCCTCCCATGTTGTGTGCAAGACATGGGACAAATCTTTAACCCCGCATATCCAGGTTGGCAGTCAATAACCAGAGCCAGGGACACGAGACTACGGGTTAACACTTTATTCAGAGAAATGTTACAGCCCTGGCACTGGGCCTGGGTGACATGAGAGTTTGTGTAGACAACGGGCACTGCCCAGTGGAAACGTTCCCAGCAGGCACTGGTGCTTTCCCTCGCAGGGCACAACTTTGAATTTAAGGGGGTACCGTCATTACATAAGAGCAAGGATTAGTGTGGGTTCCAGTCACATTAGTCAGATTCCCCAGAATTTTACAGTACAATGTAACTGTGCCTTCTTATCACTCACAGCAGGCGGGACGGGGAGCAGTGCCCAAAAGTCTAAACCTTAGAGATAAAGGGTAACTGATCCTGAGACTAAAATTCCTGCCATAAAGCAACACAGAGCTGCCCTTTGCAGAAAGAGAAGAGGAAAGGTCACAGGAGAACCAAGAAATGGATTCCCCCGCGCAAGCATATAAAAAGTGACTAAACTTCTCCAGCATTTAAATAAAACAACACGACTATACACAATATACCCAAGAATGTGCTACTACATAATGAAGTTAGACGGGGTCAGTAGCCAGCGACTGAGCTTCTCACAAGTACAACCCTTGCTGAGTAGAGGATTATTCTGTGGGGTACATGTAGCTCTGCCTGGTGTGTGAGGGGGTACATGTACATAATGCACAGCTCTCTAGGGAACCCCACAAACAAACAGTTCAGGGCAGTGATTAAGCTGTGGTGCCAGTCCTGCAGCAGGGCATGCGATGGCACAAGAGAAATGCCAGAGAGAGGGGGGTACAAGGAACAAACAGGAGGTGCAAGGAAAGTGCAGTCTGTGTACCAAGCAGTGTGGCAAGGACAACAGGCAGGAATTCTTGAGGGGGGCATAGGAAATCCAAAGTGAATATGGGGGGTTGTTAGAGGCAGGGCTGATATGTAGAACGAAGAGAAAGACATGGGGCCAATGGGATATAAGGGGGGGGGGGGGCGACCACTTCAGCTCAATGTATCCAGGGACTCATTCTCCTGACCCGGGACACATTCCTTGCTCAGCCGTACAATCTCCTGCGACAAAGCTTCCAGGTCCTAAAGGAAAACAGACACAATGTCAGGGCTTTATACACACACACATAATCCCTGGCTACTGACCACCAGAGCTTACACTCACACAAGGTCTTTTACAGGAAGTGCCGTTACACATTGATACACACCGCACTTTGAGTAACAATTCTTCCCAGAAACTAGACTTTAGCAACAGGACAAGGAGAAGTCTTTTTGCCTGGGTCTGGAGAATGAATTTGACTTGCGGCTGAGAGGCAGCCAATCACTGAGCAGCAGTGACATTGTGGTGACTCCCAGGCTACCCTCCCCCCCCATTCACCCAAGGGGTATCTAATGCTAGGGAGCTTCCTACGTGAGTGACATTATTACTGAGTAAGAGATTCCTGGAGCCAAGCGAGTGCTGAGTGGATTCCTACAGCCTTGGCTGCTGCTAGTTCCTTCCATTAGTTGCACAATGTGATTGGATTTGATTTCCATAGCTGTGTGTGTGTGTGTGCTACAAAGGAGCACTGAGTGCCAATCATAAGGGGAAACTAGAGTTGGCCGCAGCTAGCAGCATCAATTTCTAATGTGGAAACTTTCACTTAAAGGAGAACTAAAGCCTAACTAAATAAGAAGCTAGAAATGTTGTACATGATGTTTTGTGCTTCTGTACCAGCCCAAGGCAACCACAGCCCTTTAGCAGTAAAGATCTGTGTCTCCAAAGATGCCCCAGTAGCTCCCCATCTTCTTTTCTGCTGATTCACTGATTCACATGCTCTGTGCTGCTGTCACTTACTGAGCTTAGGGAGCCACTCACAATATACAGTACACATAGAATAGAAATGTCACAATATAAGGCTGATTAGTCATTAATACACATAATTACTACATGGCAGCACAGAAACCAGTGCAATTAGCATCAGAATTGAATAATCAATCCTGTAGCTTTAGCTTAAATGATAGTATAGATTAACTTGAATGAGGGTCTCCAAATAGTAAGATTGTTACTCACCACATCAGGGAAGAGGCACCGCCCTGAACCCTCAGCACAGGGAGCGGATAAACCATAAAATACTGTGGAGCAGGCACTCAAATGAAGGCAATGTTCCACCAGGTAGTTAAAGCAAAGTAAAGAAATGGATTCTGTCCACAGCCTGTAAATTTCTTCACTTTGCTTGAACTACCTGGTGGAACATTGCCTTCATTTGAGTGCCTGCTCCACAGTATTTATGATTTACAGTAACCCCTAAGTTTAGCTCAAAACACACTGAGCATGTGTGTGTCACAGACACTCCTAACAAAATGCAACATGGGAAACTTTGAAGGTCTGGATCATTACTACTATAGAGACACTGAAACTTTAGACTGGTTCAGTAAGTTCAGGATAGAAAATATAGCATTTCTAGCCACATTCATTTGTAGGGTTTAGTTCTCCTTTAAAAACTGACTCCTCCCAAGTACAACTCCCAGCATGCAATGCCTCCAGGGGGCACAATACTGCTGGCAGTGGAGTCTGAGCAACACATACATTTAGTGAATGGGACGCTGTTACTGGGTATGAGGGTTGCTATAGGGCAAGGCCCTGGCAATGTGAGGATTGAGGGGTTGCTGTAAGACTGCCATAGACACTGCCTGTTTATTGGGGTGTCTGTGTAGGCCAGTTTGGACCCAATACTATTAGGGATGGTTGGGTGCATCAGAGCACAATGGGAAGCATTCAGTAACAGTGTGAGGGACAACATTAAGCACAATATACATATATTTTTATTTCTATTTCTTGTATACGCACTGCTCCTGGCTACCGTTCCCCCAACACTACTCTCATCTGCCCTTATTCCCCCAACACTACTCTCATCTGCCCTTATTCCCCCAACACTACTCTCATCTGCCCTTATTCCCCCAACACTACTCTCATCTGCCCTTATTCCCCAACACTACTCTCATCTGCCCTTATTCCCCCAACACTACTCTCATCTGCCCTTATTCCCCCAACACTACTCTCATCTGCCCTTATTCCCCAACACTACTCTCATCTGCCCTTATTCCCCCAACACTACTCTCATCTGCCCTTATTCCCCCAACACTACTCTCATCTGCCCTTATTCCCCAACACTACTCTCATCTGCCCTTATTCCCCAACACTACTCTCATCTGCCCTTATTCCCCCAACACTACTCTCATCTGCCCTTATTCCCCCAACACTACTCTCATCTGCCCTTATTCCCCCAACACTACTCTCATCTTCCCTTATTCCCCCAACACTACTCTCATCTGCCCTTATTCCCCCAACACTACTCTCATCTTCCCTTATTCCCCCAACACTACTCTCATCTTCCCTTACTCCCCCAACACTACTCTCATCTGCCCTTATTCCCCCAACACTACTCTCATCTTCCCTTATTCCCCCAACACTACTCTCATCTGCCCTTATTCCCCCAACACTACTCTCATCTTCCCTTATTCCCCCAACACTACTCTCATCTTCCCTTACTCCCCCAACACTACTCTCATCTGCCCTTATTCCCCCAACACTACTCTCATCTGCCCTTATTCCCCTCTCCTGCACTAGTTCCTTTGAGCTGTAGGTGAAGGTTACAGAGAAATGTGCTACTCCCAGCAGTGGGAAAAGACTTCTCATGCTGCTATTCCCAGGCTACAGGCTCTACATGATCAGAAAATCAATGTGCAGATCTCGTACTCACTGGCAGCCTGAGCTCTGAATGACCTTCCACTCTCTGTAGAGATCACACAGTACCCCCGTGTACCCCCAGTAGCCTGTGTATCAGTGTCAGTGTTATTATTAGTCTCCCCACGTGCACCCCCAGACTATTCATGGGCTGGATGTTATACTCCCTGCATGAGCTGTACTAGGGAGCGAGCTGTACTAGGGAGCGAGCTGTACTAGGGAGCGAGCTGTACTAGGGAGCGAGCTGTACTAGAGAGCGAGCTGTACTAGAGAGCGAGCTGTACTAGGGAGCGAGCTGTACTAGGGAGCGAGCTGTACTAGGGAGCGAGCTGTACTAGGGAGCGAGCTGTACTAGGGAGCGAGCTGTACTAGAGAGCAAGCTGTACTAGAGAGAGAGCTGTACTAGAGAGAGAGCTGTACTAGAGAGAGAGCTGTACTAGAGAGAGAGCTGTACTAGGGAGCGAGCTGTACTAGGGAGCGAGCTGTACTAGAGAGCAAGCTGTCCTAGAGAGAGAGCTGTACTAGAGAGCGAGCTGTACTAGGGAGCGAGCTGTACTAGGGAGCGAGCTGTACTAGAGAGCGAGCTGTACTAGGGAGCGAGCTGTACTAGGGAGTGAGCTGAAGGAAAGAGGACTGAGGCTGCAGGAGACAGACAGACAGACATGGAGACAAATACACAAGCACATTGGGAATAAATGGCTGGAAGTAGAGCAGCTGGTAGTGAATGGGGGTTGTATATAAGGAGGAACAAGATTCATGGAGGGAGGGGTTATATCAGCTGAGCCAGGATCACATGATCAGTAGGTCTAATTAATAACTTCCCCATCACCCTCTGCACTAACCACTGTGATCACCCCTCCCCTCTGCCTTCACAGTCACAACTGACACTTAGTAGGTCATGTGGCCCTGACACTGAGGTCCCTAATCACACAACACACTATTGTCACAGACAACTACAAAGGAAACCTACCAACTCCATGCACTTCATGCTCCACTCACAATCAAACTAACAATCACAGCAATGCAGCAGCAGCATCAGTGCTAACCCCTAACCCCAGCATAATTAACATGCTCATCTATTAGGGTTAGTTAGGGACTAGTCTGTAAGGCACACTTGCACCCTTCCAACCAATTAGAGAAGCCTGGTGCACAATGATAGAGGGATCAGCACCCGCCAGAAACAGGGTACTTGGGAAATAGATGGTCAGACGAGGCTGCAACAGTAGTGAGAACCTTTATCATTTCATTTGCAGAAAGTGCAACGTGTCAGGGCTCAGCCCCTTTGTCAAGAATACGGATGTGGGAACCAACGTGACTATTTAATTGTACAAATAAACGTATGACATTGACAAACCCACCCCCCCCCTTGATGAAAAAAAGGACAAAGCCAATACCAAGTCCAAATGATACTTATTAATGTCCAATTAAAAAGTCCAACTTATGCTGGAACCACAAAAAAATGAGTCCAGTATGTGCTGAAAGCCAGTAAAACCCAATAGGTTTGGGAAACAATAATTATAATGGACAAGATCTATCCACGTAAGTAGCTCACACTATACGATGGGGGGATAGGTTTACCTGCCCCTGCTGTGTCCTTTCACTTTCACTGTCCAGTGTTGGACCCATCAGAAAACGTTACATCGTGGGCCCAATTTCCAAACTATTATTCCTCCTCTCCTCACTCAACCTCTTTATTCTCCTAGTCTTTTAGATCTACCAATGACCATGAAATAGGCCCAATGGTTAGAAGAGGGGTGCCCAAAAGGTAAATTGGGACCAGTAGATCTTTACTTGGGGATCACTAGATTTCAAGTCTAAATCATGTTTCATGCTTTTCATTCAGATATTTATTATGTTAAGGTTACATAAGAAATAGTTGTTTGTTAAATAAAAGAAATAATACTTAAATATAACTTTTCCCATGAATCAATATAATATTTAAGATGCCCAATGACACGTGAGCCCACCGGGAGTTTTCCTGGTATCCACATGGTAGTGATGTGTGGGTGGGGCTTTTCCTGACCAACTCGACTTTCGGGTCCATTTTATAGACCTGCGCCGCCGATGATGTCACAAAACGGGCGGGGCAAGAGGCGCGCGTCTATAAAAACTCAACCCGGAAGTTGGAAGCCAATATTGGAAAGTCGCGTGCGAGGTCGTCCCCAAGCCGTGG